>NC_069507.1:108153988-108278988 GCF_027579735.1 Bombina bombina
CACATTTTGGTATATTTTATTCCACCATTTCACCGCTAAATGCGAGCAAATAAAAAAAAAACTTTACATTTTTCACAATTTTAGGTTTCTCACTGAAATTATTTACAAACAGCTTGTGCTATTATGGCACAAATTGTTGTAAAAGCTTCTTTGGGATCCCCTTTGTTCAGAAATAGCAGACTTATATGGCTTTGGCATTGCTTTTTTGTAATTAGAAGGCCGCTAAATGCTGCTGCGCACCACACGTAAATTATGCCCAGCAGTGAAGGGGTTAATTAGGTAGGTTGTAGGGAGCTTGCAGGGTTAATTTTAGCTTTAGGGTAGAGATCAGCCTCCCACCTGACACATCCCACCCCCTGATCCCTCCCAAACAGCTCTCTTCCCTCCCCCACCCCACAAATGTCCCCGCCATCTTAAGTACTGGCAGAAAGTCTGCCAGTACTAAATAAAAGGAGTTTTTTTTTTTTTTTTTTATAAAAAAAATAAAATATTTTAGCTGTGATGGACTCCTGCCTTAGCCCCAACCTCCATGATCCCCCCCCAGCTCTCTAACCCTCTCCCCTATCTAATTGCGGCCATCTTGGGTACTGGCAGCTGTCTGCCAGTACCCAATTTGCACAAAAACAAAAGTATTTTTTGCTTTTTTTATTTTTTGGGGGGGTTTTCTGTAGTGTAGCAGCCCCCCCACAATACCCCTACCCCCCTCCCCCTCCCAGATCCTTTTATATGATTTAAAAAAAAAAATATTTCCCCCCCCCCCCTCTTCCCTCATTGGTGTCAGTGGCCAGCTAATGCCGGCGTGCACATTGCACTTCTAGGAACCGGATGCCGGGTAGCGATGGGCCGCCCACCCACCTCCCTGTTGCGCTCCCACCCACCAACGAACTACCGGTGCAGAGAGGGCCACAGAGTGGCCCTCTCTGCATCGGAGTCTTCTAAAAAGGTATTGCAGGATGCCTCCATATGGAGGCATCACTGCAATACCCTGAGAGCTGCTGGAAGCGATTGCGATCGCTTCCAGCACTCTCCTAGACAACTGACGTACCAAGTACGTCCATTGTCATTAACTACTTGTTAATGCATGACGTACCTGGTACGTCAGTTGTCATTAAGGGGTTAAAAACTTAAAGCCAAGCATTCTCATTTGTCAAGTTAATGACCCACAGAGACTCATAAATTGAATTTGCAAAAAAATAATAATATAGTTTTTGTCTCCTTTTCAAACAAGTAATATTAATAGTTGAAAAACACAAGGGTTTTTACAGATGTAGGGGTTCATCAAACACACTAATATGGGTTCTTTATGCTTACAGTTCACCTATATTTTAAAAAGCATTATGATGGAAGGGTGGGGGGGGGGGTTGGAAATAGCCCTCCAGGCTTCCCTTTGACAGCAACATACAGTAGTTGTAACCTAAAAATCTTTGCCAAATGCCATCCTAGTGGCTCTCAATTCATCCTGCGTTTATTGAAACTAAAAAGATCATAAGTACAGAAACATTTAACCACTTTAGTAACTAAAAAAAACTATGTTAAATTGACAGGAAACCCCAATATTTTCTTTCATGATTTGGATAGAACATACAATTTTAAACAACTTTCCAATTTACTTCGATTATCAAATTTGCTTCTTTGTTATCTTTTGCTGAAGGAACAGCATTGCACTACTGACAACTAGCTGAACACATCTAGTCATCCAATCACAAGAGACAAATATGTGCAGGCACCAATCAGCAGCTAGCTCCCACTAGTGTATGATATATGCGTATTCTTTTTAAACAAGGGATACCAAGAGAACGAAGCACATTTGAAAATAGAAGTGAATTTAAAATGTGTCTTAAAATGACCTGCTCTATCTGAATCATGCAAGTTTAATTTTGACTTTCCTATCCCTTTAGGAATTCCACAGATCCTATTTTTCAGGCACCTCTTTGTCAGCTTAATATACTGAGACTTCCATAATTGACATGTGATAAAGTATATTAAAAATTCACTATTACAATCAATATAAGCTTGAATCTGGGAACTTTTTCTTGTGAAACTAGAATAAATGACACTTCTAAACATACAGTAGGATCAGGATTTACAACTGTACTCCCACACCTAAAAAAACTAATTTAGTTACCCACTAACACAAGGGATACAAAATTCCTGTCTTGGACATATCTACACCTCAACACTAATCTTTAAAGGGACACAAAAGAGCAGCAGTTTTAAGACACTTTCCAATTTACTTCCATTATCAAATCTTGCCCAGTGTTTTTATATTCACACTTTCTAGGGAATGTGCTTAGGTTCACAGGGTATATGTATTCCAGTCTGTGATTGGCTGATGTCTGTCACATGATACAGGGGGCCGGAAAATGGGAGAAAAAAATACATTTGCAAGAATTTTTTTTAATTTTTTTTATTCCCATTATTTGAAATTCAGAGTAGGTGTTATTGCATTGTGTTTTGATTATGCTCTTGTTAATTATGTAATTCTACTGTATTTGGTGGTCCTTTAACTATAACTATGGTATCTAAATCTAAACAGAGTATGGGAAGACAATCGTACTGAAATGTACATCTGAGGTTACCATGTTTTTCATTTAACCCCTTGAGCGCTAACAACGGCTCTGAGCCGTCACAGAGTTTCCCACTCTGGTGCTAATGATGGCTCAGAGCCGTCACTAGCACTCTCCCACCTTGAGGGAGATCTGGGGGCTCACACCCACTCCTACCCCGGCGATCGTGCCTGTAGAGTGACAAGCATCGCCGGGGCTTCACGTTATGCGCAGTGACATCAAGCGCAATAACGTGATGACGTCACCGCGCAACTTTATTTATACTTAACAATGTTAAGTATAGGAGCAGGGGGCATGCTGCTGCTTATAAGCCTGTATCTCAGGCATCTAAGCAGCTACAAACCCCCAGGACCCACCGTTGGAAAGGTAATCGCCTAACCTTTCCAACAGTGTAAGTCTTGGGGGTCTGAAAAAAGAAAAAAAAAAAAAGTTAAAAAACAATTGTTCAAAAAAGAAAAAAAAAACTTTAAAAAATCTTAGCACACAGGTGGGAAAGTGCTTAGCACTCAAAGGGTTAAACGGTATTTCAAGGCTTGAATGTTCTTTCTAGACTTTCTTAGACTGATGTGCAAAAGGAAAGGTGCATTCTAGGTAAAAAAAATAGGCTGCTCCTAGGGTGGTGACTATCCATAGAACAAGCTATTATGCTTTTATTCATTCCTCGGTTTTTGTGTAGTCCTTTAATGAGTTGCAGGAACGGTCTTCTCTGTGAAATGCACAAATGGGCTAAATAAGGCTGCATCCTGAGTAGGAGCCCATTACATAGGGCAAGTTATAATAGCTATATTATTTCCCAACTGAACTCTTTTCTCGTCTCGTTTGCAACAAAACTGCATTTACAATGAAAATAATTTGATTATCTCTTTTTTTAAAACTATTACTGTCCCCAGAATGATCTACTATACTGTTTTAACGACCTTTCATGCTCACATTCCTCTGCATAATTGAGCTAAGTGTTTTTTGAAGTATATATGTCTAATATTTTATTTTACAATAAAAAAAATGAATTATATTTTCACTTGAGCACATGGTCTCAGTTGATATGTTTAGGCTGATTTTTTTTTTATTTTTGAAAGATTTAGATTCAGATAGAGCATGCAATTTTAAGCAACTTTCTAATTTACTCCAATTTTCAATATTTTTTCGTTCACTTGCTATCTTTATTTAAAAAGCAGATTTGTAAAGCTTAGGAGCTGGCCCGATTTTGGTTTAGAACCTAAAATGTGCCGGATCCTAACCTTTACAAATCTGCTTTTTAAATATTGATAATAGGAGTAAATTAGAATGTTGCTTAAAATTGCATGCTCAATCTGAATCACGAAAGAAAAAAATTTGGGTTCAGTGTCCCTTTAAGTTTATACAAAAAAAAAAAAAAAGAATCACAAATGTATTGACAATAAGTCAATACATTTAAATGATTTTTTTTTTGTATTTTATAAGCTTAATACCTCAATAAATAGTAATATTGTTATAAACATAATTTATGCTTACCAGATAAATTCCTTTCCTTCCTGGCAGGGAGAGTCCATGAATTCATTTCTTACTGTTGGGTAATACAACACCTGGCCACCAGGAGGAGGCAAAGACACCCCAGCCAAAGGTTTAAATATCCCTCCCACTTTCCCTATCCCCCAGTCATTCTGCCGAGGGAACAAGGAAAAGTAGGAGAAATATCAGGGTGTAAAAGGTGCCAGAAGAAATAATATAAAAAGGGAGCTGCCCATCAAAAAAAATAATATTAATTATGGGCGGGGTTGTGGACTCTCTCTGCCAGGAAGGAAAGGAATTGATCTGGTAAGCATAAATTATGTTTTCCTTCCATAAGGTAGGGAGAGTCCACGACTTTATTCCTACTGTTGGGAAAACTATACCCAAGCTCCAGAGGACACTGAATGAATAACGGGATGGAACAGAAAAAAGAGGCGGACCCTAATTCTGAGGGCACCACAGCCTGCAAAACTTTTCTCCCGAAAAGCTGCTTTCCTCTTGTAAGGAGGACCAGGTAGCCGCCTTACAAATCTGATCCATTGAGGCTTTGTTCTTAAAAGCCCAAGAGGAAGCCACTGCTCTAGTGGAATGAGCCGTTATCCTCTCAGGAGGCTGTCGTCCCAGTGTCTCATAAGCTAAGCGGATGACACTCCTTAACTAGAAAGATAGAGAAGTCGTAGTAGCCTAAGCTAAGCGGATGACACTCCTCAACCAGAAAGATAGAGAAGTCGTAGTAGCCTTCTGCCCCTTACGCTTCCCTGTATAGATGACAAACAAAGAGGAAGATTGTCTGAATTCCTTAGTAGCCTGAAGATAGAACTTCAAGGCACAAACCGCATCTAGATTATGAAGCAAACATTCCTTTGCTGAAGAAGGATTAGAACAAAAGAAAGCAACAACAATTTCTAGATTAATGTTACGATTCAACACCACCTTAGGGAGGAACCCTAGTTTAGTGCGTAAAACCGCCTTATCAGCATGAAAAACCAGATAAGGGGGATCACATTGCAAAGCAGAAATCTCAGAAACTCTGTGCGCAGAGGCAATAGCCAACAAAAAAAGAACCTTCCAAGATAACAATTTAAAGTCAACAGTATGCATAGGTTCAAGCAGAGCCTGTTGCAAAACCCCAAAAACAAGATTGAGGCTCCAAGGCGGAGCCCCAAATCTAAACACTGGTCTGATCCTAGCCAGAGCCTTAACAAAGGACTGCACATCCGGAAGCTCAGCCAATCTTTTGCGTAGTAACACCGACAGGGCCAATATCTGTCCCTTCAGGGAACTAGCAGATAAACCCTTCTCCAGTACATCCTGGAAGAAAGCTAAAATTCTGGCAACCTTAACCATATGCCAGGAAAAGCCACGCTCTTCACACCAGTACAAATAAGTACTCCACACTTTATGGTAGATATGACGAGTAACTGGCTTACAAGCCTGAACCAGAGTGTCGATAACACACTCAGAAAACCCTCTCTTGGCTAAGACTAAGCGGTCAATCTCCACGCAATCAGCCTCAGAGAATCCAGATTTTGATGAACTCTGCGACAAGGTAACCTCCACTGACGAGATGAGGACATCCCACCAGATCCGCAAACCACGTCCCTCGCGGCCACGACAGAGCAATCAGACTCACTGATGCTTGCTCTTGCTTGATGCAAGCCACCACACGAGGGAGAAGCGGTAATGGAGGAAAAAGATATATGAGTGAACCTCCATGGTACTGATAGGGCATCTATTAGTTCTGTCTGAGGATCCCTCGACCTGTACCTGGGTAGCTTGGTATTGAGGCAGGATGCCATGAGATCTATTTCTGGCGTCCCCCACTTGCTGCATATCTCTGCAAACACCTTGGGGTGAAGAGACCATTCCCCTGGGTGAAAAAATTGCCTGCCGAGGAAATCCACTTCCCAGTTGTCCACACCCGGAATGTGGATCGCTGACAGCATACATTTGGGAGTCTCTGCCCACTCTAGTATCCGAGATACTTTTCTTATCGCCAAGGAACTTCTCGTTTCCCCCTGATGGTTGATATAGGCAACCAAGGTTATATTGTCTGATTGGAATCTGATAAACTGGGACAAACCGAAAAGGGGCCAAGTCTTAAAGGCATTGAAGATTGCCCATAGTTCCAAAATATTGATCGGAAGGGAGGACTCCTCCTGAGTCCACAAACCTTGTGCCTTCTTGGCACCCCAAACTGCTCCCCAGCGGCAAAGGCTTGCGCCCGTAGTCACAATCTCCCAGGATAGTCTCAAAAAGCATGTGCCTTGGGACAGATGATCTGGACAGAGCCACTAGAAGAGCGAGTTTCTCAACAGGCTGTCCAGCACAATCTGTTAAGATAGATCTGAATGGTCGCCGTTCCATTGTCTCAGCATGCATAGTTGTAAGGGTCTAAGATTCGAATCTGGTAAAAGGAATGATGTCCATGCAGAACACCATGAGTCTGATTACCTCCAAACACTGAGCCACTGAGGGTCTCAAGAAGGCCTGGAGGGAAAGACATGCAGAAGTTAGCTTGCAACTTCTCTAATCTGTGAGGAATATTCTAATGGATATGGAGTCTATTATAGTTCCCAGAAAATTCACCCTTGTACTTGGAGTAAGAGAACTTTTTTTTTCCAAGTTTATCTTCCATCCATGTGATCGAAGAAGATTGAGAAGGGACTCTGAATGTTCTTCCGCTAGATGAAATGATGGTGCCTGTACCCCAGGTAAGGCGCTACTGCAATACCTTGTGTTCTGGCAATGGCTAGAATAGCCCCCATCCTTGGAGCTATGTCAAACGGAAGAGCTATGAACTGGAAGTGCTGGTCCAGAAAAGCAAACCTCAGGAACTGAAAATGTTACCTGTGAATCAGGACATGAAGGTCTGCATCCTTCAAGTATATTGTGTTAATAAACTGTCCTTCATGAACCAGAGGAAGGATTGACCATATTGTCTCCATCTTGAAAGAGGGAACACTCAGAAACTTGGTTAGGCACTTTAGGTCCAGAATTGGATGAAAATGTCCCTCTTTCTTTGGAACCACGAAAAGGTTTGAATAAAACCCCAAACCTTTTTCTGCTGTAGGTACTGAAACAATTATTCCTAGAGAGGAGAGATCCCATACGCAAACCTAAGAAGGCAGTCCTCTTTTCCGGTCTTGTACATAGACTGGAGAGTAGGAATCTGGCCCAGGACTTGAATCCTAACCTGTATCCTTGAGATACAACCTCCAGGACCCAAGGGTCCTGTACATCCTGGAACCAAGCATCTGAAAAAAGAGACAGTCTGCCACCTACTCAATCCGATCCCCGATCAGGGCCGCCCCTTGATGCCGATTTGTTCTCAGGGGGCTTTTTAGTCTGTTTAGACTTATTCCAGGAGTGAGCCTGCTTCCAAGTACTCTTGGGCTGCTCGGACATGGAAGAGGACTGCTGTCTTTGTGACTTGTCAGCAAGAATGGAACGAAAATTAGACAGTTGCCATTCCTTAGGCCTATTTTTCTTATCCTGCGGTAGGAAGGCACCTTTCCTTCCGGTAAGCCCTGGACCGAATAAAATCTTCCCCTTGAAGGGAAGAGAAAGGAGTCTGGATTTAGGAGTTATATCTGCAGACCAAAACTTCAACCAGAGAGCCCTGCGCGTTAGAATTGCATTTATGTGAATAATCTGCATATTTGCGTCACAGATTAAGGAGTTAGCAATTTTCAGTGCATCTCCAGAATCTAACTTTCATCAATACTCTCACTGAGAAGTTGACATGATTACTTAAAACTCTAATCCTTCTTGAAGGGAACATACCCATTACAGGATTATCCAAATCTTCTGACACTTCTCCTCCACCTCCTATAGTGACAAAAGGCAAAGAAGTGGGGAAGTGGGAGGGATATTTAAGCCTTAGGCTGTGGTGTCTTTGCCTCCTCCTGGTGGCCAGGTGTTGTATTTCCCAACAGTAAGGAATTGAGTTGTGGACTCTTCCTGCCTTATGGAAGGAAAAAAAAATATCAAACAATGCTAATTTTATTCATAACTTAACATAATTAACAAAACTGATATTATTTTTACAATCTACCAATGACTATATAGCCACATCCTTTTATCACAACAGTTGAACAGATACAGATAAGCAGTTATGAAGAAAGTGAAACAAACTCATAAATAGGATACCAAGAAAATAATTGACTCTGAATAAAGAACATGAGCTCAGTGTAAACACAATCAGCAGCAAGTCTTGTTGCTGCCTTTCCCTTATTAACAAATTTGATTTCCAATACCATCACTGGTGTTTCCGCAATTTTCCACTTACAGGCAGACGCTTTCATGTCACATTAGTAAGCACAGTGTAATATTGGAAAAAAGAAGCTTTGAGAAAAAAAAATCAGCATGAAATAAGATTTCCTATTTTTATATTTCAATATTTTCAGCAAATGTAATTTTTTTTGGTGTTTTTAACACATACGAAAGCAAAAGTCTATAACAATATTTTATCATGAGATAATAATAGTAACAAACAGAGCTTAGTATAAAGTAATCAAGACACAAAGCTTCCAAGAAACATTTTAAAGTGCACCTTGCTACTCAATAATTCTTAGGCAAAATTAAACTTTCATGATTCAGATAGAGCATGCAATTTTAAGAATGTAAGCTTAACGGGACATCATACTCATATGCTAAATCACTTGAAACTAATGCAGCATAGCTGTAAAAAGCTGACAGGAAAATATCACCTGAGCATCTCTATGTAAAAAAGGAAGATATTTTACCTCACAATCTACTCAGCTCAGCAGAGCAAGTTCTGTGTAAAAAAAATATACTTCGGCTGTTGCTCAGCTGCAGGTAAAAAAAAAAAATTAACAGCAGCCAATCAGCATCAGCAATGCTGAGGTCATGGACTGTTTTACTGTGATCTCATGAGATTTCATAGTAAACTTCCTTAAAGTGAATAGGGAAATAACATGAGTGTGCACGTAAGCTCACTCCCTTAGCTGTCCTGGGACAGACATACTGATTTGCTGCTTAGAAGTCCATTACAATGGGACGTGGCTACTGAGGAATTTTTGAGGTAAAATATCTTTCTTTTTTACATAGCGATGTTCAGGTAATATTTTTTTAGTCAACTTTTTACAGCTATGCTGCATCACTTTCAAGTGTTTCAGCATTTGGGTATCATGGCCCTTTAAGGGCCGGACCATTTTTTTAACCAAAAATGTTCCGCCTTTAAAGCTTAAATTCCTGCTTTTCAAATAAAGATTCCAAAAGAACAAAGCAAATTTGATAATATGAATAAATTAGAAAGTTGCTTAAAATTGCATGCTCTATCTGAATCATAATAGTTTAATTGTTTTCATACCAATTAAATATCCTATAACAGTGCTAAGTTCCTTAGTAGGCACTTCCTACTCTGGGTACTTGCTGGAGGGGATGTGCCCAAAGTGTAGTTCTACCTCATACCCAGCAGTTCAATCAAGGCAACTAAACATCTGGAGGATTTATTTCTCTATGTAGAAATAGGCCTTATTTGCATGAGTCCTAACATCCTCCATATTACAAAATAATGTGCTTACATGTAACATATTTTTAAAATTATTAGAGTTATAGTTAGACTTTCATGGTTCTAGTAGAACACATCATTTTATGATACTTCTAGTAAGGAATTGCTGCTCTAGAACTAACTAACTATTTAGTAGTAAAACACATGCAACAGTGTAATAAAATGCTCTAATACTTTAGAGAATTCTTATTTTTCCACTTTTATGCCCCTTTTAGCTATAATCAGGAAGGCTATAGAAACAGTCCTCCCTCAATTCATGGTATCTCAAATAATCACTAATAAACAAATAAGAAAATATTTTTTGTGCATCACTCTGCAACCTTAAAAGTCAACATAAAACTTAGGGATCCATGGTGGCCTCACATTAAACAATCTCTATACGTATAACCTCTTATAGTACTGGAATACGTAATTTAAAGTAATGGTAAATTCGGCCAAAGTGCTCCACATATTTGTAAAGGTCTTATCCTAACTAGCATATCGATATGCTTTTTTATAAATCAATACATCAACACATTGATTAATTTTACTTTTATTCCTGCTATGTTATCGTATTGAATTCAGCCTCTCTCTAAGATTTTTGAAGCTCATTCTTTGAGTGGCATATGTTCTAGCCAATCAGAGACTCGCCATGCGCCCCATATAAAAGTCTATCTGAACGCTACCATACTCGTAACGCTGTCATTTTATTGAAATGCGCATGCGCTACAAGCAACTTACGCTATTTGCGCAACAGAATAAGTCAAAACCGCAAAAGAAAATTCCCTTATTCTGTTGCGCAAATAGCGTAAGTTGTTTGTAGCACATGCGCTAAACAGCTACGGGGGAAAAAGTTTGGCAGTAATATAGTATTTCTTATAAATAAGTGTGTTAGTGATGTGTTATACAGAACTAATAAGTTGGAATCTAAATATTCTTACCTAGACGTATCATAAAATAAGGCTTATTCATCTAAGAATGAATTCAGTTATAGAAAACAGGTTAAGCAAACATAAGATTTATTAATCCCAAATTAAAAAGATATATTAATCGTGATAAAACATACATATAAACATATATGATTGGGTGTTAATATGACCGGTCATACGTTAGTGCAAATCAACAGAAATTACAATAAAATCCTGACAATATTAACTTTAAAAATATAAGTGCAACTAAATCTAGAGAATTGTAGGGTAGTTGCTACATATATGAATAAATCCACCTTTGTAGTACTGACGGAACTTTAACACCAGTTGTTTTTTGCTATAATGGAACTTTGCCATATATTTAAAATAAGCATATTGCAAAAACGGAACTCTTTATACCAACACATTGGAACTTATATTTTTCTGCACTCCCTTTTTTATGTCAGTACTACAAAGGTGGATTTATTCATATATGTAGCAACTACCCTACAATTCTCTAGATTTAGTTGCACTTATATTTTTAAAGTTAATATTGTCAGGATTTTATTGTAATTTCTGCTGATTTGCACTAACGTATGACCGGTCATATTAACACCCAATCATATATGTTTATATGTATGTTTTATCAAGATTAACATATCTTTTTAATTTGGGATTAATAAATCTTATGTTTGCTTAACCTGTTTTCTATAACTGAATTCATTCTTAGATGAATAAGCCTTATTTTATGATACGTCTAGGTAAGAATATTTAGATTCCAACTTATTAGTTCTGTATAACACATCACTAACTCACTTATTTATAAGAAATACTATATTACTGCCAAACTTTTTTCCCCGTAGCTGTTTAGCGCATACACACACCCCTCTTCTCTTTGTACCGATTCTTTGATTATCTGCTTTATGGGAGCAGATTAGTGTGTAATGCAGGGGTAGATTTGCGCACCTTATACCCACTGTTTTTTTTTTTGTTTGTAGCACATGCGCATTTCAATAAGATGACAGCGTTCCGAGCACAGGAGCGTGGAGATAGACTTTTACATGGTGAGCATGGTGAGGCTCTGATTGGCTAGAACAGATGCCACTCAAAGGAGCTTCAAAAATCTTAGAGAGAGTCTGAATTCAATACGGTAACGTATCTGTGTGCTGATGAATTGATTTATCATTTTGTGTTTTTGACACTGCTAATAAAACCGCTTGACATTGAGGTTGATATTGATTATAATACTTTGGCAGAGTTCTTGGCGATGTGTCAGTTGTTCTACATTGAGGTTGATATTGATTATAATACCTTGGCAGAGTTCTTATAACACTGCCACTCTTGGTGTTGTTACACGGTTATTCTTGTGGCAAGAGTGCTAACTATAAGTAATTTTTTCCCTTCTTTTCTTCTAATTAAAACCACTAAACATACTATAATGTGTATTACGTTATTATTATAATACATTATTTATAAAGAGCAAACAAATTCCGCAGCGCTGTCCATGGGTACAAAAGCTAAAAGTACAACGATAAAACAATATTTTTAAGAGACAGGACAACATTTTTCAAACAAATATAGGAGGAATTGATGGCCCTATTCCTGTGGGAACGTACAATCTAGAAGGGTAGGAGGGGGAGAAAGAGGAAGTAGGGTCAGCAAGGGTGAGTTAGATGAAGACAATTATTAGGTAGGTGGAATTAATTTGTTACTGAGTTGGGTGGTAGGATTCATTGAACAAAAAAGTGTATTTAGGGAAAAAACATGGGACTTTTATTTCATTCTGTTACATCAATGAAGTCTTCAGGGTGTCAAATACAATTGAGAGTGATTTAAAATATGAATTCAAGTTTATATTAAGCAAAATATGGGAGTAAGAAGAAAAATAACAATAAAACTAAGATAATTTACATACTGTGCATGAAGTTAGAAAGAATAAAGTACACAAGATATATCTAATAAAGGGTTAAAAACTAATTTAAAGGGACAGTCTAGTCCAAAATAAACTTTCATGATTCAGATTGAGAATATAATTTTAAACAATTTTCCAATTTGCTTTTATCACCAATTGTGCTTTGTTCTCTTGGTATTCTTAGTTGAAAGCTAAACCTAGGAGGTTCATATGCTAATTTCGAAGCCCTTTAAGGCTGCCTCTTCTCTCAGGGCATTCTGACAGGTTTTTCACCACTAGAGGGCGTTAGTTCATGTGTGTCATATAGATTACACTGTGCTCACGCACGTGGAGTTCCAGTGTGCCAGCTCTGATTGGCTAAAAACAGAATTTATGTTTACCTGATAAATTACTTTCTCCAGCGGTGTGTCCGGTCCACGGCGTCATCCTTACTTGTGGGATATTCTCTTCCCCAACAGGAAATGGCAAAGAGCCCAGCAAAGCTGGTCACATGATCCCTCCTAGGCTCCGCCTACCCCAGTCATTCGACCGACGTTAAGGAGGAATATTTGCATAGGAGAAACCATATGGTACCGTGGTGACTGTAGTTAAAGAAAATAAATTATCAGACCTGATTAAAAAAAAAAAAAACCAGGGCGGGCCGTGGACCGGACACACCGTTGGAGAAAGTAATTTATCAGGTAAACATAAATTCTGTTTTCTCCAACATAGGTGTGTCCGGTCCACGGCGTCATCCTTACTTGTGGGAACCAATACCAAAGCTTTAGGACACGGATGAAGGGAGGGAGCAAATCAGGTCACCTAAATGGAAGGCACCACGGCTTGCAAAACCTTTCTCCCAAAAATAGCCTCAGAAGAAGCAAAAGTATCAAACTGTAAAATTTGGTAAAAGTGTGCAGTGAAGACCAAGTCGCTGCCCTACATATCTGATCAACAGAAGCCTCGTTCTTGAAGGCCCATGTGGAAGCCACAGCCCTAGTGGAATGAGCTGTGATTCTTTCGAGAGGCTGCCGTCCGGCAGTCTCGTAAGCCAATCTGATGATGCTTTTAATCCAAAAAGAGAGAGAGGTAGAAGTTGCTTTTTGACCTCTCCTTTTACCGGAATAAACAACAAACAAGGAAGATGTTTGTCTAAAATCCTTTGTAGCATCTAAATAGAATTTTAGAGCGCGAACAACATCCAAATTGTGCAACAAACGTTCCTTCTTTGAAAACTGGTTTCGGACACAGAGAAGGTACGATAATCTCCTGGTTAATGTTTTTGTTAGAAACAACTTTTGGAAGAAAACCAGGTTTAGTACGTAAAACCACCTTATCTGCATGGAACACCAGATAAGGAGGAGAACACTGCAGAGCAGATAATTCTGAAACTCTTCTAGCAGAAGAAATTGCAACTAAAAACAAAACTTTCCAAGATAATAACTTAATATCAACGGAATGTAAGGGTTCAAACGGAACCCCCTGAAGAACTGAAAGAACTAAGTTGAGACTCCAAGGAGGAGTCAAAGGTTTGTAAACAGGCTTAATTCTAACCAGAGCCTGAACAAAGGCTTGAACATCTGGCACAGCTGCCAGCTTTTTGTGAAGTAACACAGACAAGGCAGAAATCTGTCCCTTCAGGGAACTTGCAGATAATCCTTTTTCCAATCCTTCTTGAAGGAAGGATAGAATCTTAGGAATCTTAACCTTGTCCCAAGGGAATCCTTTAGATTCACACCAACAGATATATTTTTTCCAAATTTTGTGGTAAATCTTTCTAGTTACAGGCTTTCTGGCCTGAACAAGAGTATCGATAACAGAATCTGAGAACCCTCGCTTCGATAAGATCAAGCGTTCAATCTCCAAGCAGTCAGCTGGAGTGAAACCAGATTCGGATGTTCGAACGGACCCTGAACAAGAAGGTCTCGTCTCAAAGGTAGCTTCCAAGGTGGAGCCGATGACATATTCACCAGATCTGCATACCAAGTCCTGCGTGGCCACGCAGGAGCTATCAAGATCACCGACGCCCTCTCCTGATTGATCCTGGCTACCAGCCTGGGGATGAGAGGAAACGGCGGGAACACATAAGCTAGTTTGAAGGTCCAAGGTGCTACTAGTGCATCCACTAGAGCCGCCTTGGGATCCCTGGATCTGGACCCGTAGCAAGGAACTTTGAAGTTCTGACGAGAGGCCATCAGATCCATGTCTGGAATGCCCCACAGCTGAGTGACTTGGGCAAAGATTTCCGGATGGAGTTCCCACTCCCCCGGATGCAATGTCTGACGACTCAGAAAATCCGCTTCCCAATTTTCCACTCCTGGGATGTGGATAGCAGACAGGTGGCAGGAGTGAGACTCCGCCCATAGAATGATTTTGGTCACTTCTTCCATCGCTAGGGAACTCCTTGTTCCCCCCTGATGGTTGATGTACGCAACAGTTGTCATGTTGTCTGATTGAAACCGTATGAACTTGGCCCTCGCTAGCTGAGGCCAAGCCTTGAGAGCATTGAATATCGCTCTCAGTTCCAGAATATTTATCGGTAGAAGAGATTCTTCCCGAGACCAAAGACCCTGAGCTTTCAGGGATCCCCAGACCGCGCCCCAGCCCATCAGACTGGCGTCGGTCGTGACAATGACCCACTCTGGTCTGCGGAATGTCATCCCTTGTGACAGGTTGTCCAGGGACAGCCACCAACGGAGTGAGTCTCTGGTCCTCTGATTTACTTGTATCTTCGGAGACAAGTCTGTATAGTCCCCATTCCACTGACTGAGCATGCACAGTTGTAATGGTCTTAGATGAATGCGCGCAAAAGGAACTATGTCCATTGCCGCTACCATCAAACCGATCACTTCCATGCACTGCGCTATGGAAGGAAGAGGAACGGAATGAAGTATCCGACAAGAGTCTAGAAGTTTTGTTTTTCTGGCCTCTGTCAGAAAAATCCTCATTTCTAAGGAGTCTATTATTGTTCCCAAGAAGGGAACCCTTGTTGACGGAGATAGAGAACTCTTTTCCACGTTCACTTTCCATCCGTGAGATCTGAGAAAGGCCAGGACAATGTCCGTGTGAGCCTTTGCTTGAGGAAGGGACGACGCTTGAATCAGAATGTCGTCCAAGTAAGGTACTACAGCAATGCCCCTTGGTCTTAGCACAGCTAGAAGGGACCCTAGTACCTTTGTGAAAATCCTTGGAGCAGTGGCTAATCCGAAAGGAAGCGCCACGAACTGGTAATGCTTGTCCAGGAATGCGAACCTTAGGAACCGATGATGTTCCTTGTGGATAGGAATATGTAGATACGCATCCTTTAAATCCACTGTGGTCATGAATTGACCTTCCTGGATGGAAGGAAGAATAGTTCGAATGGTTTCCATCTTGAACGATGGAACCTTGAGAAACTTGTTTAAGATCTTGAGATCTAAGATTGGTCTGAACGTTCCCTCTTTTTTGGGAACTATGAACAGATTGGAGTAGAAACCCATCCCTTGTTCTCTTAATGGAACAGGATGAATCACTCCCATTTTTAACAGGTCTTCTACACAATGTAAGAATGCCTGTCTTTTTATGTGGTCTGAAGACAACTGAGACCTGTGGAACCTCCCCCTTGGGGGAAGCCCCTTGAATTCCAGAAGATAACCTTGGGAGACTATTTCTAGCGCCCAAGGATCCAGAACATCTCTTGCCCAAGCCTGAGCGAAGAGAGAGAGTCTTCCCCCCACCAGATCCGGTCCCGGATCGGGGGCCAACATTTCATGCTGTCTTGGTAGCAGTGGCAGGTTTCTTGGCCTGCTTTCCCTTGTTCCAGCCTTGCATTGGTCTCCAAGCTGGCTTGGCTTGAGAAGTATTACCCTCTTGCTTAGAGGACGTAGCACTTTGGGCTGGTCCGTTTCTACGAAAGGGACGAAAATTAGGTTTATTTTTTGCCTTGAAAGGCCGATCCTGAGGAAGGGCGTGGCCCTTACCCCCAGTGATATCAGAGATAATCTCTTTCAAGTCAGGGCCAAACAGCGTTTTCCCCTTGAAAGGAATGTTAAGTAGCTTGTTCTTGGAAGACGCATCAGCTGACCAAGATTTCAACCAAAGCGCTCTGCGCGCCACAATAGCAAACCCAGAATTCTTAGCCGCTAACCTAGCCAATTGCAAAGTGGCGTCTAGGGTGAAAGAATTAGCCAATTTGAGAGCATTGATTCTGTCCATAATCTCCTCATAAGGAGGAGAATCACTATCGACCGCCTTTATCAGCTCATCGAACCAGAAACATGCGGCTGTAGCTACAGGGACAATGCATGAAATTGGTTGTAGAAGGTAACCCTGCTGAACAAACATCTTTTTAAGTAAACCTTCTAATTTTTTATCCATAGGATCTTTGAAAGCACAACTATCCTCTATGGGTATAGTGGTGCGTTTGTTTAAAGTGGAAACCGCTCCCTCGACCTTGGGGACTGTCTGCCATAAGTCCTTTCTGGGGTCGACCATAGGAAACAATTTTTTAAATATGGGGGGAGGGACGAAAGGAATACCGGGCCTTTCCCATTCTTTATTAACAATGTCCGCCACCCGCTTGGGTATAGGAAAAGCTTCTGGGAGCCCCGGGACCTCTAGGAACTTGTCCATTTTACATAGTTTCTCTGGGATGACCAACTTGTCACAATCATCCAGAGTGGATAATACCTCCTTAAGCAGAATGCGGAGATGTTCCAACTTAAATTTAAACGTAATCACATCAGGTTCAGCTTGTTGAGAAATGTTCCCTGAATCAGTAATTTCTCCCTCAGACAAAACCTCCCTGGCCCCATCAGACTGGGTTAGGGGCCCTTCAGAACCATTATTATCAGCGTCGTCATGCTCTTCAGTATCTAAAACAGAGCAGTCGCGCTTACGCTGATAAGTGTTCATTTTGGCTAAAATGTTTTTGACAGAATTATCCATTACAGCCGTTAATTGTTGCATAGTAAGGAGTATTGGCGCGCTAGATGTACTAGGGGCCTCCTGAGTGGGCAAGACTCGTGTAGACGAAGGAGGGAATGATGCAGTACCATGCTTACTCCCCTCACTTGAGGAATCATCTTGGGCATCATTGTCATTGTCACATAAATCACATTTATTTAAATGAATAGGAATTCTGGCTTCCCCACATTCAGAACACAGTCTATCTGGTAGTTCAGACATGTTAAACAGGCATAAACTTGATAACAAAGTACAAAAAACGTTTTAAAATAAAACCGTTACTGTCACTTTAAATTTTAAACTGAACACACTTTATTACTGCAATTGCGAAAAAACATGAAGGAAATGTTCAAAATTCACCAAATTTTCACCACAGTGTCTTAAAGCCTTAAAAGTATTGCACACCAAATTTGGAAGCTTTAACCCTTAAAATAACGGAACCGGAGCCGTTTTTAACTTTAACCCCTTTACAGTCCCTGGTATCTGCTTTGCTGAGACCCAACCAAGCCCAAAGGGGAATACGATACCAAATGACGCCTTCAGAAAGTCTTTTCTAAGTATCAGAGCTCCTCTCACATGCGACTGCATGTCATGCCTCTCAAAAACAAGTGCGCAACACCGGCGCGAAAATGAGGCTCTGCCTATGATTTGGGAAAGCCCCTAAAGAATAAGGTGTCTAAAACAGTGCCTGCCGATATTATTATATCAAAATACCCAGAATAAATGATTCCTCAAGGCTAAATATGTGTTAATAATGAATCGATTTAGCCCAGAAAAAGTCTACAGTCTTAATAAGCCCTTGTGAAGCCCTTATTTACGATCTTAATAAACATGGCTTACCGGATCCCATAGGGAAAATGACAGCTTCCAGCATTACATCGTCTTGTTAGAATGTGTCATACCTCAAGCAGCAAGAGACTGCTCACTGTTCCCCCAACTGAAGTTAATTGCTCTCAACAGTCCTGTGTGGAACAGCCATGGATTTTAGTGACGGTTGCTAAAATCATTTTACTCATACAAACAGAAATCTTCATCTCTTTTCTGTTTCTGAGTAAATAGTACATACCAGCACTATTTCAAAATAACAAACTCTTGATTGAATAATAAAAACTACAGTTAAACACTAAAAAACTCTAAGCCATCTCCGTGGAGATGTTGCCTGTACAACGGCAAAGAGAATGACTGGGGTAGGCGGAGCCTAGGAGGGATCATGTGACCAGCTTTGCTGGGCTCTTTGCCATTTCCTGTTGGGGAAGAGAATATCCCACAAGTAAGGATGACGCCGTGGACCGGACACACCTATGTTGGAGAAATTAATGTCTGTCAATAAAACTGAAATAAGGGGGCAGTTTGCAGAGGCTTAGATACAAGGTAATCACAGAACTAAAAAGTGTATTTATATAACTGTGCTGGTTATGCAAAACTAGGGAATGGGTAATAAAGGGATTATCTATCTTTTTAAACAATAACAATTCTGGTGTAGACTGTCCCTTCAAGCACAAAGTAATTAGATGTGTAGTAAACATATGTAACGATGTAGATCTTTTTTAAATACATAAACAAATACAATTTTCCAACAAACAACAACATGTTTTGGACACCACTGTTATTCAAGGTTAGTATAAACACCTAATTTGAGTATGTAGAATGAAAAGATTCACATACCTATAAGCTCTTAAGAAAAAAATATATCTTATTTAATTTAAAAAAAGTAAGGTAGGTATTGGGAAATCAACACTGTAAGAATGATAATCATCATTCAACTGTAGGAGATGGTGAGCTCTTCAGGAGAAGACCATAGGACAACTTAAAATAAATCACTTTAAACAATGTTAGTGTCAATGTGATTAAAGTGAACGTAAATTTTTATGAATTCGTCATTGGTGACGTATGTAGAGAGGAACTGCAGGCAGGGGATAGGTGATCCGGCTTTGCACAAGAGAAAGGTATTTGTAAAAATATGGCGCAATGTAAACTTTCATGAATGACAGTGCCTCCGTTTTTAATAGTATTTTAAAAACCGGCACTAATTCATGAAAGTTTACATTCCCTTTAATAATTATTAGAGAGATTTGAGAAAACCTATTTAAAAGATGGCACATATACAGCTCTGGAAAAAATTAAGAGACCACTGCAAAATTTACAGTTTCTCTGGTTTTACTATTTATAGGTATGTGTTAACCCCTTAAGTACGTCCTACAAAAAAGGTCAGTTAACGACCAAGGATGTACCCTGTACGTCCTCAGTGGTTTCAAGCGGTGGAAGCGATCCTGATAGCTTCCAGCCGCTTGCAAGGTATTGCTGTGATGCCTCGATATTGAGGCATCACTGCAATATCTTTTTTGGCACACCGATGCAGAGATAGCCACTATGTGGTCCTCTCTGCGTTGGCCAGCGATGGTGCCAATCGTTGGTGGGTGGGAGCCATTGCAGGGAGGCAGAAGGGCGGCCCATCGCTGGCAAACTTCCGGCCAGCAGTGGGAAATGGTTGTTGGGTGTGCGCGCGATCTATTCTTTTAACAAAAATGTTAAGTGGTGGGAGAGGGCGGTGGGTGGCAGAGTTTGGGGGGGGAATTAAAAAGGGATCTGGGAGGGGTAGGGTATGGGGGGGGGGGGCAGTACACTACTGAAAAAGTTAAAAAAAAAAAAAAAAAAAGCCAAAGTGGGTACTGGCAGACAGCTGCCAGTATCCAAAATGGTGGCAAATAGTTTGTGGGGGGAGGGTTAGAGAGCTCTTTGGGGGGGGGGGGGGGGGGGCCTCAGGGAGTTTGGTGGCTAAGGGGGATCCTACACAGCAGAATATATTTATTAAAAAAAAGCTGTTTATTTTATTACTGGCAGACTATCTGCCAGTACTTAAGATGGAGGGGACAATTGTGGGGTGGGGGAGGGAAGAAAGCTGTTTGGAAGGGATCAGGGGGTGAGATGTGTCAGGTGGGAGGCTGATCTCTATACTAAAGCTAAAATTAACACTTCAAGCTCCCTACAAGCTACCTAATTAACCCCATCACTGCTGGGCATAATACAAGTGTGGTGCACAGCGGCATTTAGCAGCCTTTTAATTACCAAAAAGCAATGCCAAAGCCATATATTTCTGCTATTTCTGAACAAAGGGGATTCCAGAGAAGCATTGACAACAATTTGTGCCATAATTGCACAAGCTGTTTGTAAATAATTTCTGTGAGAAACCCAAAGTTAGTAAAAAAGTGAGCAATTTTTTTTATTTGATCGAATTTGGCGGTGAAATGGTGGCATGAAATATATCAAAATGGGCCTAGATCAATACTTTGGGTTGTCTACTACACTAAAGCTAAAATTAACCCTAAAGCTTCCTACAAGCTCCCTAATTAACCCCTTCATTGTTGGGCATAATACATGTTTGGTGCACAGCGGTATTTAGCAGCCTTCTAATTACCAAAAAGCAATGCCAAAGCCATATATTTCTGAACAAAGGGGATCCCAGATAAGCATTTACAACCATTTGAGCCATAATTGCACAAGCTGTTTGTAAATAATTTCAGTGAGAAACCTAAAATTGTGAAAAAGTTTGTGAAAAAGTGAACAATTTTTTTTATTTGATCGGATTTGGCGGTGAAATGGTGGCATGAAAAATATCAAAATAGGCCTAGATCAATATTTTGGGTTGTCTACTAAAAAAAAATATATATGTATACATGTGAAGGGTTTTTCAGGGATTCCTGACAGATATCAGTGTTCCAATGTAACTATCGCTAATTTTGAAGAAAAAAAAATTATGCATACCTGATAAATGTATTTCTTTTTTGACACGATGAGTCCACGGATCATCTTAATTACTAATAGGATATTCACTTCCTGGTCAGCAGGAGGCGGCAAAGGGCTGATAAATATCACCTCCCTTCACTCCCAACCCAGTCATTCGACCAAAGTCAAGGAGCGAAAGGAAGTAATAAGGTGCAGAGGTGTCTGAAGTTTACAAACCAAACAACCTGTCTCCAATAACAACAGGGCGGGCCGTGGACTCATCGTGTCAAAAAAGAAATACATTTATCAGGTAAGCATAAATTTTGTTTTCTTTTTAATGACACGATGAGTCCACGGATCATCTTAATTACTAATGGGATCCAATACCAAAGCTAGAGTACACAGATGATACGGGAGGGACAAGACAGGGAACATAAACGGAAGGCACCACTGCTTTAAGAACCTTTCTCCCAAAGGCGGCCTCAGCTGAGGCAAAAGTATTAAATTTGTAAAACTTTGAAAAAGTGTGAAGAGAGGACCAAGTTGCAGCCTTGCAAATGTGTTCCACAGAAGCTTCATGTTTGAATGCCCATGAGGAAACAACAACCCTCTTGGAATGAGCCGTAACTCTCTCTGGAGGTTGCTGTCCAGCAGTCTCAAATGCAAATTGGATGATACTCTTCAGCCAAAAAGAAAGGGAAGTAGCCGTAGCTTTCTGACCCTTACGTTTTCCTGAGAAAACCAGAAACAAAGAGGAAGACGGACGAAAATCTTTAGTCGCCTGTAGGTAATACTTTAATGCACGAACCACGTCCAAATTGTGCAAAACCGTTCCTTCTGAGAAGAAGGATTAGGACACAAGGAAGGAACAACAATCTCCTGGTTAATGTTCCTGTCAGAAACAACCTTAGGAAGAAATTCTAACTTAGTACGGAAAACTACCTTATCCGAATGAAAGATAAGGTAAGGAAATTCACGCTGCAATGCAGAGAGTTCCGAGACTCTATGAGCAGAAGAAATAGCAACAAGAAATAAAACTTTCCAAGATAACAACTTAACATCTAAGGAATGCATTGGCCCCTAGTTATCAAGCCGTCAACCTCAAATATGCTGGAATTCCTCAGCGTATTTGAGGCGAGGCTGATTCGCCTAAGTTATCAAGCCCTACAGACCGGCAAAAGTAGAATCTGGTGACGTAAGCATCGATCCGCCGGACTCAGTCCGACATAGATCGATTCTTACGTCACTCCAGATATTCCGAACACAAGTTCGGCACAATCTGACTACTTTTGGGAGTTATCAAAATCCCAGCAGGTACGCTCGGCACTTTTACGGCCCAGCATACCTGGTTTTCAATCCGCCGCCCTGGAGGTGGCGGATCCCATAGGAATCAATGGGAGTCAGACCATAGCGAAAGTTCAAGTTCGCTGTTGCCTGACATCCCATTCATTCCTATAGGAAGTGTGTACACCTAACACCCTAACATGTACCCCGAGTCTAAGCACCCCTAATCTGCCCCCCCTACACCGCCGCCACCTATATTAAACATTTTAACCCCTAAACCGCCGCTCCCGGCCCCCGCCGCCACCTACATAATACCTATTAACCCCTATCCTGCCCCCTTATACCGCCGCCACCCCTAATAAAGTTATTAACCCCTATCCTGCTGTCCCGGACCCCGCAACAACAAAATAAATAGTTTAACCCCTAAACCGCCGCTCCGGGACCCCGCCGCCACCTATATTAAACTTATTAACCCCTAATCTGCCCCCCCTACACCGTCGCCACTTATAATATTTTTATTAACCCCTATCCTGCCCCCCCTATACCGACGCAACCTATAATAAAATTATTAACCCCTAAAGCTAAGTCTAACCCTAACACCCCCCTAAATTAAATCTAATTTAAATCTAACAAAATAAATTAACTCTTATTAACTAAATTATTCCTATTTAAAGCTAAATACTTATATGTAAAATAAACCCTAAACCAGCTACAATATAATTAATAGTTACATTGTAGCTATTTTAGGATTTATTTTTATTTTACAGGTAACTTTCAATTTATTTTAACTAGGTAGAATAGCTATTAAATAGTTATTAACTATTTAATAGCTACCTAGCTAAAATAAAGAGAAATTTACCTGTAAAATAAAAACTAACCTAAGTTACAATTACACCTAACACTACACTATCATTAAATAAATGAGTCCTATTTAAAACTAAATACTAACCTGTAAAATAAACCCTAAGATAGCTACAATGTAATTAATAATTACATTGTAGCTATTTTAGGGTTTATATTTATTTTACAGGTAACTTTGTATTTATTTTAACTAGGTACAATAGCTATTAAATAGTTAATAACTATTTAATAACTACCTAGCTAAAAGAAATACAAAATTACCAGTAAAATAAATCCTAACCTAAGTTACAATTAAACCTAACACTACACTATCATTAAATAAATTAAATAAATTAAATACAAATACCTACAAATAAATACAAATAAATACACTAACTAAAGTACAAAAAAATAAAAAAAGACAAGTTACAAAAAATAAAAAAATAATTTGCAAACATTATAAAAATATTACAACAATTTTAAGCTAATTACACCTACTCTAAGCCCCCTAATAAAATAACAAAGCCCCCCAAAATAAAAAAAATTCCCTACCCTATTCTACATTTAAAAGATACCAGCTCTATTACCTTACCAGCCCTTAAAAGGGCCTTTTGAGGGGCATGCCCAAAGAAAACAGCTCTTTTGCCTGTAAAATAAAAATACAACCCCCCCAACATTAAAACCCACCACCCACACACCCCTACTCTAACCCACCCAAACCCCCCTTAAAAAAAACCTAACACTACCCACCTGAAGATCTTCCTACCTTGAGTCGTCTTCACTCAGCCGAGCCGAATTCTTCATCCAATCCGGGCGATGTCTTCTTCCAAGCGGGGGCTGAAGAGGTCCATCATCCGGCTGAAGTCTTCATCCAAGCGGGGGCTGAAGAGGTCTAGCAATAAAGCTGTCAAAAAGCCGAAGAGCAGCGAGATCGGATGAGTGATAACTCTCACAGTCCGCTGCTCATCGCCCCGTACTTGGTGCGCGGCTTTTTGACAGCTTTATTAATAACTTAGGCGAAATTTTGCAGGTCCGCGGCGGCGATGGTAGGCGAGCTTAGGCGGGCGTATTGGGTCGGCGAAGGCAGGTAAAGTAGACGGCTTGACAACTAGGCCCCATAGGCTCAAACGGAGGCCGTTGGATAACATTAAGAAATAAATTCAGACTCCATGGAGGAATAACTGGTTTGAACACAGGCCTAATTCTAACCAAGGCCTGACAAAAAGATTGAACATCTGGAACATCTGCCAGACATTTATGCAACAAAATAGATAAAGCAGAGATCTGACCCTTCAAAGAACTTGCCGATAATCCTTTCTCCAAACCCTCTTGGAAAAAAAGAAAAAATCCTAGGAATCCTAACTCTAATCCATGAGTAACCTTTGGATTCACACCAATATAGATATTTATGCCATATCTTATAATAAATCTTTCTGGTCACAGCTTTACGAGTTTGGATCATGGTCTCAATGACCGAATCAGAAAAACCCTGCTTAAGCAGAATTAAGCATTCAATCTCCAAGCAGTCAGCTTCAGAGAAACTAGATTTGGATGCAGGAAGGGACCTTGAATTAACAGGTCCTTCCTCAGGGGAAGACTCCAAGGTGGATGAGATGACATATCCACCAGATCTGCATACCAAATCCTGCGAGACAAGGCCGGTGCAATGAGTATCACCGATGCCTTCTCCTGCTTGATTCAAGCAATCACCCGAGGAAGAAGCGCAAACGGAGGGAATAGGTATGCTAGACTGAAGGTCCAAGGAACCGCCAAGGCATCTATTATTTCCTTGCCAGCACTCATACAAAATCTTCATGAAGCGCCAAACACAGCTATATGACTTAATCTAGATGTCTCTCTGGCAGTCAATTGTAAAGCGATATGTACAAACGTTCCATAGAGTAAATATTTTGGTAAATATGCATTGGTAAATCTTATATCTTGCTTGTGTAGTTTACAGTTGTATATTCAATAAATATGGCAAATTGGTAGAAAAGGCAAGCAATCAATACTTCATATTACCACACACAAATATAATGCGGCATCCACAAGTGACAAAAAAATAATTTCTTATAACAGTACCTCAGTCTCATGAGCCTTCAATAATAAGCCCCCACACTGGAAAAAGTTGGTAACTTTCAGACATTAATGTCCAGCCGGTCCTACTCACCACAGGGAGGGGAGAAGCTGTTGTAGCAGTGTTTCTCTCTTGTCTCACTAGTGGATCCCCATCGCCGAACACATCGGCTTTACAGCTCGTTGATTATGCGCCGCTCACAGTAGCAGCCTTTCAGAGAAATGACAGGTATGAAAAATCCTTCCAAGCAGCGATTTCCCATACACTGTAAAATGCTAAGCAGTTCCCAAAAGATTAGAAGGATTGATAGGCTGCACCAGTAGAGTTATAATAAAATTTCAAGACTTTATTTCATCCGGTAAAAAATGTATCCAAGCACACATCACAGTGAATATAGCACACAGGAGCTGTTTAACAGCTCCTGTGTGCTAGGGTGTATTCACTGTGATGTGTGCTTGGATAAATTTTTTACAAGATGAAATAAAGTCTTGAAATTTTATTATAACTTTACTGGTGCAGCCTATCAATCCTTCTAATCTTTTGGGAACTGTGTATCTATTATTTCCGCCTGGGGATCCCTGGACCTTGATCCGTATCTCTGGAGCTTGGCATTCTGATGCGATGCCATGAGATCTAATTCCGGCTGACCCCATTTGCGGATCCGGCTGGAAAACACTTCCGGATGGAGTTCCCACTCCCCCGGATGAAAGGTCTGCCTGCTCAGGAAGTCCACCTCCCAGTTGTTCACCCCTGGGACAGGAAGTCCACCTCCCAGTTGTTCACCCCTGGGATGTGGATCGCCGACAGACAACAAGAGTGGGTTTCCGCCCACTGAATTATCTTGGATACCTCTCTCATCGCTAAGGAACTCCTCATTCCTCCTTGATGATTGATATAAGCTACTGACGTTATGTTGTCCGACTGGAATATGATGAACTGGACCGAAGCTAACTGAGGCTAGTTCAGAAAAGCATTGAAAATCGCTTTCAGCTCCAGGATGTTTATGGGAAGAACAGACTCTGACGGAGTCCAAACTCCCTGAGCTGTTAGCGAGTGCCAGACTGCTTCCCACCCCTGAAGGCTGGCGTCTGTTGTCACAATCGCCCAGGAAGGCCTGCGAAAGCAGGTTCCCTGGGAGAGATGATTCAGAGACAACCACCATAGAAGAGAATCCCTTGTCCCTGCTCCAGTAGTATTTGAGGGGACAAATTGGTATAATCTCCGTTCCACTGCCTGAGCATGCATAACTGCAGAGATCTGTGATGGAACTGAGCAAACGGAATGATGTCCATTGCTGCCACCATCAGTCCGACTACCTCCATGCACTGAGCCACTGATGGCCGAGGAGTGGACTGAAGGACTCGACAAGTATCGATAATCTTTGATTTCCTGACCTCTGTCAGAAAGATCTTCGCTGACAGGCAATCTATTATAGTTCCCAAGAAAGTTACCCCTGTACTTGGGATAAGAGAGCTCTTTTGTATATTTACCTTCCACCCGTGAGTGCGAAGGAAGGATAACACTATGCTCGTGTGGGATTCCGCTAGATGGAAGGACTGTGCCTGGACTAGAATGTCGTCCAGATAGGGTGCCACAGCAATGCCTCGAGAACGAAGTACCGCTAACAGAAATCCCAGAACTTTTGTGAAGACTCTGGGAGCAGTGGCAAGACCAAAAGGAAGAGCCACAAACTGAAAGTGTTTGTCCAGAAAGGTGAACCTTAGGAACTTGTGATGGTTCTTGTGAATGGGAACATTCAAGTACACGTCCTTTAAGTCCACTGTTGTCATAAATTGACCCTCCTGGATCAAAGGAAGAATGGAACCTATAGTTTCCATCTTGAAGGATGGTACCCTGAGAAACTTGTTTAGACTCTTGAGGTCTTTTCGTCTGGTCTGCAGACAATCTTGAAAGTAGGAACCTTCCTCTGTGAGGAAAATTTTTGAAATCCAACCTGTATCCCTGGGACAAAATTTCTAATGCCCAGGGATCCTGAACATCTCTGATCCAAGCCTGAACGAAGAAGGAAAGTCTGCTCCCTACCAGATCCGGTCCCGGATCGGGGGCATGACCTCCATGCTGACTTGGATTCAACGGCAGGCTTCTTAGCCCTTCACATTGCCACTTCCTAACACTAACGCAGGCAAAGAGAATGACTGAGTTGGGAGTGAAGGGAGGTGATATTTATCAGCTCTGCTGCGGTGCTCTTTGCAGTCTCCTGCTGACCAGGAGGTGAATATCCTATTAGTAATTAAGATGATCCGTGGACTCATTATGTCATTAAAAAGAAAAAAATATTTGGAAATAGCAAAGTGCTACTTGTATTTACTGCCCTATAACTTGCAAACAAAAGCAAAGAACATGTAAACATTGGGTATTTCTAAACTCAGGACAAAATTTAGAAACTATGTAGCATGGCTGTTTTTTGGTGGTTGTAGATGTGTAACAGATTTTGTGGGTCAAAGTTAGAAAAAGTGTGTTTTTTCAAAATGTTCATCATATTTTATATATTTTTTTATAGTAAGTTATAAGATATGATGAAAATAATCATATCTTTAGAAAGCCCATTTAATGGTGAGAAAAATTGTATATAATATGTGTGGGTACAGTAAATGAGAAAGAGGAAAATTGCAGCTAAACACAAACACCACAGAAATGTAAAAATAGCCTTGGTCCCAAACGGTCAGAAAATGGAAATGCGCTGTGGTCCTTAAGGGGTTAAGTAACTAACATTTTTGTTTTATTCCATAAACTACTAACTACATTTCTCCCAAAATTCCAAATAAAAAACAGAATTTATGCTTACCTGATAAATTACTTTCTCCAACGGTGTGTCCGGTCCACGGCGTCATCCTTACTTGTGGGAATATCTCTTCCCCAACAGGAAATGGCAAAGAGTCCCAGCAAAGCTGGCCATATAGTCCCTCCTAGGCTCCGCCCACCCCAGTCATTCGACCGACGGACAGGAGGAAAAATATAGGAGAAACCATATGGTACCGTGGTGACTGTAGTTAGAGAAAATAATTCATCAGACCTGATTAAAAAACCAGGGCGGGCCGTGGACCGGACACACCGTTGGAGAAAGCAATTTATCAGGTAAGCATAAATTCTGTTTTCTCCAACATTGGTGTGTCCGGTCCACGGCGTCATCCTTACTTGTGGGAACCAATACCAAAGCTTTAGGACACGGATGAAGGGAGGGAGCAAATCAGGTTACCTAAACGGAAGGCACCACGGCTTGCAAAACCTTTCTCCCAAAAATAGCCTCCGAAGAAGCAAAAGTATCAAATTTGTAAAATTTGGCAAAAGTGTGCAGTGAAGACCAAGTCGCTGCCTTACATATCTGGTCAACAGAAGCCTCGTTCTTGAAGGCCCATGTGGAAGCCACAGCCCTAGTGGAGTGAGCTGTGATTCTTTCAGGAGGCTGCCGTACGGCAGTCTCATAAGCCAATCGGATGATGCTTTTAAGCCAAAAGGAAAGAGAGGTAGAAGTCGCTTTTTGACCTCTCCTTTTACCAGAAGAGACAACAAACAAAGAAGATGTTTGTCTGAAATCTTTTGTAGCCTCTAAATAGAATTTTAGAGCACGGACTACGTCCAAATTGTGTAACAAACGTTCCTTCTTTGAAACTGGATTCGGACATAAAGAAGGTACAACTATCTCTTGGTTAATATTCTTGTTAGAAACAACCTTTGGAAGAAAACCAAGCTTAGTACGCAAAACCACCTTATCTGCATGGAACACCAGATAGGGCGGAGAACACTGCAGAGCAGATAACTCTGAAACTCTTCTAGCAGAGGAAATAGCAACCAAAAACAAAACTTTCCAAGATAGTAACTTAATATCTATGGAATGTAAAGGTTCAAACGGAACCCCTTGAAGAACTGAAAGAACTAGATTTAGACTCCAGGGAGGAGTCAAAGGTCTGTAAACAGGCTTGATCCTAACCAGAGCCTGAACAAATGCTTGAACATCTGGCACAGCTGCAAGTCTTTTGTGTAGTAAGACAGATAAAGCAGAGATCTGTCCTTTTAGAGAACTTGCAGATAATCCTTTCTCCAAACCTTCTTGTAGAAAGGAGAGAATCTTAGGAATTTTTATCTTATTCCATGGGAATCCTTTGGATTCACACCAACAGATATATATTTTCCATATTTTATGGTAAATCTTTCTAGTTACCGGTTTTCTGGCCTGAACCAGAGTATCTATCACAGAATCTGAAAACCCACGCTATGATAGAATCAAGCGTTCAATCTCCAAGCTGTCAGCTGGAGGGAGACCAGATTTGGATGTTCGAATGGACCCTGAACAAGAAGGTCCTGTCTCAAAGGTAGCTTCCATGGTGGAACCGATGACATATTCACCAGGTCTGCATACCAAGTCCTGCATGGCCACGCAGGAGCTATCAAGATCACCGAGGCCCTCTCCTGTTTGATCCTGGCTACCAGCCTGGGAATGAGAGGAAACGGTGGAAATACATAAGCTAGGTTGAAGGTCCAAGGTGCTATTAGTGCATCTACTAGAGTCGCCTTGGGATCCCTGGATCTGGACCCGTAGCAAGGAACCTTGAAGTTCTGACGAGACGCCATCAGATCCATGTCCGGAATGCCCCATAATTGAGTTAGTTGGGCAAAGATCTCCGGGTGGAGTTCCCACTCCCCCGGATGGAATGTCTGACGACTCAGATAATCCGCTTCCCAGTTTTCCACACCTGGGATGTGGATCGCAGATAGGTAGCAGGAGTGATCCTCCGCCCATTGAATTATTTTGGTCACTTCTTTCATCGCGAGGGAACTCCTTGTTCCCCCCCTGATGATTGATATACGCAACGGTCGTCATGTTGTCTGATTGGAATCTTATGAATCTGGCCTTTGCTAGCTGAGGCCAAGCCCTGAGAGCATTGAAGATCGCTCTCAGTTCCAGAATGTTTATCGGGAGAAGAGATTCTTCCCGAGACCATAGTCCCTGAGCTTTCAGGGATTCCCAGACCGCGCCCCAGCCCACTAGACTGGCGTCGGTCGTGACAATGACCCACTCTGGTCTGCGGAAGCTCATTCCCTGGGATAGATGGTCCAGGGTCAGCCACCAACGGAGTGAATCTCTGGTCTTCTGATCTACCTGAATCATTGGAGACAAGTCTGTATAGTCCCCATTCCACTGTTTGAGCATGCACAGTTGTAATGGTCTTAGATGAATTTGTGCAAAAGGAACTATGTCCATTGCTGCAACCATCAACCCTACTACTTCCATGCACTGCGCTATGGAAGAACGTGGAACAGAATGAAGAACTTGACAAGTGCTTAGAAGTTTTGACTTTCTGACCTCTGTCAGAAAAATCCTCATTTCTAAGGAATCTATTATTGTTCACAAGAAGGGAACTCTTGTTGACGGAGACAGAGAACTTTTTTCTATGTTCACCTTCCATCCGTGTGATCTGAGAAAGGCCAGAACGATGTCTGTATGAGCCTTTGCTTTTGACAGGGACGACGCTTGTATTAGAATGTCGTCCAAGTAAGGTACTACTGCAATGCCCCTCGGTCTTAGAACCGCTAGAAGGGACCCTAGTACCTTTGTGAAAATCCTTGGAGCAGTGGCTAACCCGAATGGGAGGGCCACAAACTGGTAATGTTTGTCCAGAAAGGCGAACCTTAGGAACTGATGATGTTCTTTGTGGATAGGAATATGTAGGTACGCATCCTTTAGATCCACGGTAGTCATAAATTGACCTTCCTGGATAGTGGGCAGAATAGTTCGAATGGTTTCCATCTTGAACGATGGTACCCTGAGAAATTTGTTTAGGATCTTCAAATCCAAAATTGGTCTGAAAGTTCCCTCTTTTTTGGGAACTACGAACAGATTTGAATAAAATCCCATTCCTTGTTCCTTTATTGGAACTGGGTGTATCACTCCCATCTTTAACAGGTCTTCTACACAATGTAAGAACGCCTGTCTCTTTATTTGGTTTAAGGATAAGTGAGACATGTGGAACCTTCCCCTTGGGGGTAGTTCCCTGAATTCCAGAAGATAACCCTGAGAAACTATTTCTAGTGCCCAGGGATCCTGAACATCTCTTGCCCAAGCCTGAGCAAAGAGAGAGAGTCTGCCCCCTACTAGATCCGGTCCCGGATCGGGGGTTACTCCTTCATGCTGTTTTGTTAGCAGCAGCAGGCTTCTTGGCCTGCTTACCCTTGTTCCAGCCTTGCATCGGTTTCCAGGCTGGTTTGGGTTGTGAGGCATTACCCTCTTGCTTAGAGGATGCAGAATTAGAGGCCGGTCCGTTCCTGAAATTGAGAAAGGAACGAACATTAGACTTATTCTTGGCCTTGAAAGGCCTATCTTGTGGAAGGGCGTGGCCCTTTCCCCCAGTGATGTCTGAGATAATCTCTTTCAATTCTGGTCCAAATAGAGTTTTACCTTTGAAAGGGATGTTAAGCAATTTTGTCTTGGATGACACATCCGCTGACCAAGACTTTAGCCAAAGCGCTCTGCGAGCCACGATTGCAAACCCTGAATTTTCAGCCGCTAATCTAGCTAATTGCAAAGCGGCATCTAAAATAAAAGAGTTAGCCAACTTAAATGCGTGAACTCTGTCCATAACCTCCTCATATGGAGTCTCTCTACTGAGCGACTTTTCTAGTTCCTCGAACCAGAACCACGCTGCTGTAGTGACAGGAACAATGCACGAAATGGGTTGTAGAAGGTAACCTTGCTGTACAAAAATCTTTTTAAGCAAACCCTCCAATTTTTTATCCATAGGATCTTTGAAAGCACAACTATCCTCGATAGGAATAGTAGTGCGCTTGTTTAGAGTAGAAACTGCCCCCTCGACCTTAGGGACTGTCTGCCATAAGTCCTTTCTGGGGTCGACCATAGGAAATAATTTCTTAAATACAGGGGGGGGGGAACAAAAGGTATGCCGGGCTTTTCCCACTCCTTATTCACTATGTCCGCCACCCGCTTGGGTATAGGAAAAGCGTCGGGGTGCACCGGAACCTCTAGGAACTTGTCCATCTTACATAATTTCTCTGGAATGACCAAGTTGTCACAATCATCCAGAGTAGATAACACCTCTTTAAGCAGTGCGCGGAGATGTTCTAATTTAAATTTAAATGTCACAACATCAGGTTCAGCTTGTTGAGAAATTTTTCCTGAATCTGAAATTTCCCCATCTGACAAAACCTCCCTCATGGCCACTTCAGATTGGTGTGAGGGTACGACAGAACAATTATCATCAGCGCCCTCCTGCTCTTCAGTGTTTAAAACAGAGCAATCGCACTTTCTCTGATATGTAGGCATTTTGGATAAAATATTTGCTATGGAGTTATCCATTACAGCCGTCAATTGTTGCATGGTAATAAGCATTGGCGCGCTAGATGTACTAGGGGCCTCCTGCGTGGGCAAAACTGGTGTAGACACAGTAGGAGATGATGTAGTATCATGTTTACTCCCCTCATCTGAGGAATCATCTTGGGCAATTTCATTATCTGTGGCAGTACTGTCCTTACTTTGTTTGGACGCTATGGCACAATTATCACACAAATTTAAATGGGGAGACACATTGGCTTTCATACATATAGAACATAGCTTATCCGAAGGCACAGACATGTTAAACAGGCTGAAACTTGTCAATAAAGCACAAAAAACGTTTTAAAACAAAACCGTTACTGTCTCTTTAAATTTTAAACAGAAAACACTTTATTACTGAATATGTGAAAAAGTATGAAGGAATTGTTCAAAAATTACCAAAATTTCACCACAGTGTCTTAAAGCATTAAGAGTATTGCACACCAATTTTCCGAGCTTTAACCCTTAAAATAACCGGAGGCGTTTACAAATTTAACCCCTATACAGTCCCAGCTATAGCCTTTGCTGTGACCTAACCAAGCCCAGAGGGGAATACGATACCAAGTGACGCCTTCTAGAAACTTTTCCAGCTACTTTCAGATCCTCACACATGCATCTGCATGTCTTGCTCTCAAAAACAACTGCGCAGTAATGGCGCGAAAATGAGGCTCAGCCTACAACTGGGAAGGCCCTCCCTGACTGCAAAAGGTGTCTAACATAGTGCCTGCCGTTAAAAAACGTTCCCCAAGTTTATAAATGTGAATTATCAGCATAAACATGTATAAAATGCCCAAATAAAGCAATCGATTTAGCCCATAAAAGTGTCTACCAGTTTTATAGCCCATATTAAGCCCTTTATTCTGTTTGCTTAACTAAGAAAATGGCTTACCGGTCCCCATGAGGGGAAATGACAGCCTTCCAGCATTACATGGTCTTGTTAGAAATATGGCTAGTCATACCTTAAGCAGAAAAGTCTGCTAACTGTTTCCCCCAACTGAAGTTACTTCATCTCAACAGCCCTATGTGGAAACAGCAATCGATTTTAGTTACTGTCTGCTAAAATCATCTTCCTCTCACAAACAGAAATCTTCATCCTTTTCTGTTTCAGAGTAAATAGTACATACCAGCACTATTTTAAAATAACAAACACTTGATAGAAGAATAAAAAAACTACATTTAAACACCAAAAAACTCTTAACCATCTCCGTGGAGATGTTGCCTGTGCAACGGCAAAGAGAATGACTGGGGTGGGCGGAGCCTAGGAGGGACTATATGGCCAGCTTTGCTGGGACTCTCTGCCATTTCCTGTTGGGGAAGAGATATTCCCACAAGTAAGGATGACGCCGTGGACCGGACACACCAATGTTGGAGAAATATTGTCATTTAGAGCATTTATTTGCAGAAAATGAAAACTGGTCAAAATAACAAAAAAGATCCAGTCTTTTCAGATCTTGAATAATGCAAAGAAAACAAGTTCATATTCATTTTTAAACACAATACTAATGTTTTAACTCAGGAAGAGTTCAGAAATCAATATTTGGTGGAATAACCCTGAATTTCAATCACAGCTTTCATGCTTTTTAGTTCTCCGCGTCTTTCACATTGCTCTTGGGTAAATTTTTGCCACTTTTGGCGCAAAACTTCAAGCAGCTTGGCTTTGTTCATTGACTTGTGACCATCCATCTTCCTCTTGATCACATTCTAGAGATTTTCAATGGGGTTCAGGTCTGGAAATTGTGCTGGTCATGACAGGGTCTTGATCTGATTGTCCTCCATCCACACCTTGATTGACCTGGCTGTGTGGCATGGAGCATTGTCGTTCTGGAAAAAAACAAACCTCAGAGTTGGGGAACATTGTCAGAGCAGAAGGAAACATAATTTATGTAAGAACTTACCTGATAAATTCATTTCTTTCATATTAACAAGAGTCCATGAGCTAGTGACGTATGGGATATACATTCCTACCAGGAGGGGCAAAGTTTCCCAAACCTTAAAATGCCTATAAATACACCCCTCACCACACCCACAAATCAGTTTAACGAATAGCCAAGAAGTGGGGTGATAAGAAAAAAAGTGCGAAGCATATAAAATAAGGAATTGGAATAATTGTGCTTTATACAAAAAAATCATAACCACCACAAAAAAGGGTGGGCCTCATGGACTCTTGTTAATATGAAAGAAATGAATTTATCAGGTAAGTTCTTACATAAATTATGTTTTCTTTCATGTAATTAACAAGAGTCCATGAGCTAGTGACGTATGGGATAATGAATACTCAAGATGTGGATCTTTCCACACAAGAGTCACTAGAGAGGGAGGGATAAAATAAAGACAGCCAATTCCTGCTGAAAATAATCCACACCCAAAATAAAGTTTAAAGAAAAACATAAGCAGAAGATTCAAACCGAAACCACTGCCTGAAGTACCTTTCTACCAAAAACTGCTTCAGAAGAAGAGAATACATCAAAATGGTAGAATTTAGTAAAAGTATGCAAAGAGGACCAAGTCGCTGCTTTGCAAATCTGATCAACTGAAGCTTCATTCCTAAACGCCCAGGAAGTAGAAACTGACCTAGTAGAATGAGCTGTAATCCTCTGAGGCGGAGTCTTACCCGATTTAACATAGGCAAGATGAATTAAAGATTTCAACCAGGATGCCAAAGAAATGGCAGAAGCTTTCTGGCCTTTTCTAGAACCAGAAAAGATGACAAATAGACTAGAAGTCTTTCGGAAAGATTTAGTAGCTTCAACATAATATTTCAAAGCTCTAACAACATCCAAAGAATGTAACGATTTCTCCTTAGAATTCTTAGGATTAGGACATAATGAAGGAACCACGATTTCTCTACTAATGTTGTTGGAATTCACAACCTTAGGTAAAAATTCAAAAGAAGTTCGCAACACCGCCTTATCCTGATGAAAAATCAGAAAAGGAGACTCACAAGAAAGAGCAGATAATTCAGAAACTCTTCTGGCAGAAGAGATGGCCAAAAGGAACAAAACTTTCCAAGAAAGCAATTTAATGTCCAATGAATGCATAGGTTCAAACGGAGGAGCTTGAAGAGCTCCCAGAACCAAATTCAAACTCCATGGAGGAGAAATTGACTTAATGACAGGTTTTATACGAACCAAAGCTTGTACAAAACAATGAATATCAGGAAGAATAGCAATTTTTCTGTGAAAAAGAACAGAAAGAGCAGAGATTTGTCCTTTCAAGGAACTTGCGGACAAACCCTTATCTAAACCATCCTGAAGAAATTGTAATATTCTCGGAATTCTAAAAGAATACCAAGAAAAATGATGAGTAAGACACCAAGAAATATAAGTCTTCCAGACTCTATAATATATCTCTCTAGATACAGATTTACGAGCCTGTAACATAGTATCAATCACAGAGTCAGAGAAACCTCTTTGACTAAGAATCAAGCGTTCAATCTCCATACCTTTAAATTTAAGGATTTTAGATCCGGATGGAAAAAAGGACCTTGTGACAGAAGGTCTGGTCTTAACGGAAGAGTCCATGGTTGGCAAGATGCCATCCGGACAAGATCCGCATACCAAAACCTGTGAGGCCATGCCGGAGCTATTAGCAGAACAAACGAGCATTCCCTTAGAATCTTGGAGATTACTCTTGGAAGAAGAACTAGAGGCGGAAAGATATAGGCAGGATGATACTTCCAAGGAAGTGATAATGCATCCACTGCCTCCGCCTGAGGATCCCGGGATCTGGACAGATACCTGGGAAGTTTCTTGTTTAGATGAGAGGCCATCAGATCTATCTCTGGAAGCCCCCACATTTGAACAATCTGAAGAAATACCTCTGGGTGAAGAGACCATTCGCCCGGATGCAACGTTTGGCGACTGAGATAATCCGCTTCCCAATTGTCTACACCTGGGATATGAACCGCAGAGATTAGACAGGAGCTGGATTCCGCCCAAACCAAAATTCGAGATACTTCTTTCATAGCCAGAGGACTGTGAGTCCCTCCTTGATGATTGATGTATGCCACAGTTGTGACATTGTCTGTCTGAAAACAAATGAACGATTCTCTCTTCAGAAGAGGCCAAAACTGAAGAGCTCTGAAAATTGCACGGAGTTCCAAAATATTGATCGGTAATCTCACCTCCTGAGATTCCCAAACTCCCTGTGCCGTCAGAGATCCCCACACAGCTCCCCAACCTGTGAGACTTGCATCTGTTGAAATTACAGTCCAGGTCGGAAGAACAAAAGAAGCCCCCTGAATTAAACGATGGTGATCTGTCCACCACGTTAGAGAGTGTCGAACAATCGGTTTTAAAGATATTAATTGATATATCTTCGTGTAATCCCTGCACCATTGGTTCAGCATACAGAGCTGAAGAGGTCGCATGTGAAAACGAGCAAAGGGGATCGCGTCCGATGCAGCAGTCATAAGACCTAGAATTTCCATGCATAAGGCTACCGAAGGGAATGATTGAGACTGAAGGTTTCGACAAGCTGTAATCAATTTTAGACGTCTCTTGTCTGTTAAAGACAGAGTCATGGACACTGAATCTATCTGGAAACCCAGAAAGGTTACCCTTGTTTGAGGAATCAAAGAACTTTTTGGTAAATTGATCCTCCAACCATGATCTTGAAGAAACAACACAAGTCGATTCGTATGAGACTCTGCTAAATGTAAAGACTGAGCAAGTACCAAGATATCGTCCAAATAAGGAAATACCACAATACCCTGTTCTCTGATTACAGACAGAAGGGCACCGAGAATCTTTGTGAAAATTCTTGGAGCTGTAGCAAGGCCAAACGGTAGAGCCACAAATTGGTAATGCTTGTCTAGAAAAGAGAATCTCAGGAACTGAAAATGATCTGGATGAATCGGAATATGCAGATATGCATCCTGTAAATCTATTGTGGACATATAATTCCCTTGCTGAACAAAAGGCAATATAGTCCTTACAGTTACCATCTTGAACGTTGGTATCCTTACATAACGATTCAATAATTTTAGATCCAGAACTGGTCTGAAGGAATTCTCCTTCTTTGGTACAATGAAGAGATTTGAATAAAACCCCATCCCCTGTTCCGGAACTGGAACTGGCATAATTACTCCAGCCAACTCTAGATCTGAAACACAATTCAGAAATGCTTGAGCTTTCACTGGATTTACTGGGACACGGGAAAGAAAAAATCTCTTTGCAGGAGGTCTCATCTTGAAACCAATTCTGTACCCTTCTGAAACAATGTTCTGAATCCAAAGATTGTGAACAGAATTGATCCAAATTTCTTTGAAAAAACGTAACCTGCCCCCTACCAGCTGAACTGGAATGAGGGCCGTACCTTCATGTGAACTTAGAAGCAGGCTTTGCCTTTCTAGCAGGCTTGGATTTATTCCAGACTGGAGATGGTTTCCAAACTGAAACTGCTCCTGAGGACGAAGGATCAGGCTTTTGTTCTTTGTTGAAACGAAAGGAACGAAAACGATTGTTAGCCCTGTTTTTACCTTTAGATCTTTTATCCTGTGGTAAAAAAGTTCCTTTCCCACCAGTAACAGTTGAAATAATAGAATCCAACTGAGAACCAAATAATTTGTTTCCCTGGAAAGAAATGGAAAGTAGAGTTGATTTAGAAGCCATATCAGCATTCCAAGTCTTAAGCCATAAAGCTCTTCTGGCTAAGATAGCCAGAGACATAAACCTAACATCAACTCTAATAATATCAAAAATGGCATCACAGATAAAATTATTAGCATGCTGGAGAAGAATAATAATATCATGAGAATCACGATTTGTTACTTGTTGCGCTAGAGTTTCCAACCAAAAAGTTGAAGCTGCAGCAACATCAGCCAATGATATAGCAGGTCTAAGAAGATTACCTGAACACAGATAAGCTTTTCTTAGAAAAGATTCAATTTTTCTATCTAAAGGATCCTTAAACGAGGTACCATCTGACGTAGGAATGGTAGTACGTTTAGCAAGGGTAGAAATAGCCCCATCAACTTTAGGGATTTTGTCCCAAAATTCTAACCTGTCAGGCGGAACAGGATATAATTGCTTAAAACGTTTAGAAGGAGTAAATGAATTACCCAATTTATCCCATTCTTTGGAAATTACTGCAGAAATAGCATTAGGAACAGGAAAAACTTCTGGAATAACCGCAGGAGCTTTAAAAACCTTATCCAAACGTATAGAATTAGTATCAAGAGGACTAGAATCCTCTATTTCTAAAGCAATTAGTACTTCTTTAAGTAAAGAGCGAATAAATTCCATCTTAAATAAATATGAAGATTTATCAGCATCAATCTCTGAGATAGAATCAGAATGATGGTGTTCATTTAAAAATTCATCTGTAGAGAGAGAAGATTTAAAAGACTTTTTACGTTGGGCATGACCGGGCTGCTTTGCTGGCTACCGACAACGTAGCCTTTCAGATTCAGCTACAGCTCTTTGGATCCAACATGAGAGTGCAGCAGATGAGTCTGGTCAGCCTTAAGCGAGGCATCGGCTGAACACACGTTTTATGATGGCCCTGCATGTCGCTAGTTTTTTCTTCTTAAAAATACCTTTTGGACATGTCATTAATTTACACTGACTGTGGGGACACTGATCGTTTTAATCGTTTGGATAAGTGACAGTTCATCACTCTAATCTCTGCAGTCATTATGCTGGTAATAGCTTGTGATAATTCTATATGTTCTATGGGACACATTATTTTATGGTTACCGCTCTGTTTGGTTCAACATATAAGACTCTTAGTGCAAATAACGTTTTTTCATGGGAACTGTATTTATTACTATATGGACTACAATGCGCTTCTATGTGACTGCCCTCTACGAAGCGATTGCTTTAGTTTAAGGCCCATCTGTTTCAACATGTATGTGTGCAATATAAGGATAACTTTACTCATTCAAATAGGATGTGTGATTGGAACAGCAATGTACTATAGGCATGTGACCCACATAGCTTTATATATAGATATGGAGCTTATTACATGAGCATATGCAAATAGTGTGTTCCTGTCCTTTATGTTTACTTTGGGCTAGCCACACCTGCGATGCTATAAGATTAAATCTCTGGAGAACTGGTTGTCTTACTGCCTTGAAGTTCAATATGTTGAAAGCATGCTTATATATTTTTTTTTTTTTTTTTTTTTTTATTATTATTATTATTGTTTGTTTGGCTGTATTAATGGGCCACATGTGAATGCCTATCTCTGTTTCATAGTAGCTCTGTAAAGTTTAGAACTAGGCTTTATTATGCCAGATACACCACTAATCTAAAATGTTACCAGTCCGCTCTTATTATCTCCCTGTTAACCACTATGTACCTGAGATTCTATGCATGACTGTGTTGCCCTGTGACACTAACGCCTACCTACTTAATATTATCACATTTACTTAATTGCCCTCTCCTAACCCATAGTGAGCTTCTTAGTTCCTAAGCTATACACTTTACTTATTGCATTCACTCTATCACCTCCCCCATCATCACCTCCCCTCCCCCGCCCCCCCATAACATAACATACCTCCTTTTATAGGAGGGCTATCTATGCGACCTATCTCACTTGTGTCGCACCTTAATTATGGCTCTTTTTTCTTTTTGTTTATGAAAAACCCTTGCAGCATAATATAAAGTTGACCTTGTCCTCTATGCCTAGCGCAAATAGACTGCTTGGGTATCTAGCTCAATACATTTCTATATATTACAATGCTAGCTATATCGCAAAATGATATTTTCGCTATTGTTACCATTTACAAACCACTAAACTAAACTACTAAACTACTCTAAGTCTATAGGTCTTGATCTGACCACTCAAATTACTCATTTTAGTTTATGAAAAGGAAAAGAGGTTCCAATGTTTGTTCTTTTCTACAAGATTATTTACTTGGAAAATTTTATCTTTGTATCTGTGCAGAAGTTGTCAAACTGAACTGTACCATCTATGTTTGTTGCAAGGATATGATGTTTCATCTATGTTGTATTGTTTTCGCACAACCTCAATAAAAACTTTATTTAAAAAAAAAAAAAAAAAAAAAAGACTTTTTACGTTTACTAGAAGGAGAAATAACAGACAAAGCCTTCTTTATGGATTCAGAAACAAAATCTCTTATGTTATCAGGAACATTCTGCACCTTAGATGTTGAGGGAACTGCAACAGGCAATGGTACATTACTAAAGGAAATATTATCTGCTTTAACAAGTTTGTCATGACAATTATTACAAACAACAGCTGGAGGAATAGCTACCAAAAGTTTACAGCAGATACACTTAGCTTTGGTAGATCCAGCAGGCAGTGATTTTCCTGTAGTATCTTCTGGCTCAGATGCAACGTGAGACATCTTGCAATATGTAAGAGAAAAAACAACATATAAAGCAAAATAGATCAAATTCCTTATAAGACAGTTTCAGGAATGGGAAAGAATGCCAAATATCAAGCTTCTAGCAACCAGAAGCAAATGAAAAATGAGACTGAAATAATGTGGAGACAAAAGCGACGCCCATATTTTTTAGCGCCAAATAAGACGCCCACATTATTTGGCGCCTAAATGCTTTTGGCGCCAAAAATGACGCCACATCCGGAACGCCGACATTTTTGGCGCAAAATAACGTCAAAAAATGACGCAACTTCCGGCGACACGTATGACGCCGGAAACGGAAAAGAATTTTTGCGCCAAAAAAGTCCGCGCCAAGAATGACGCAATAAAATGAAGCATTTTCAGCCCCCGCGAGCCTAACAGCCCACAGGGAAAAAAGTCAAATTTTTGAGGTAAGAAAAATATGATAATTCAATGCATAATCCCAAATATGAAACTGACTGTCTGAAAATAAGGAAAGTTGAACATTCTGAGTCAAGGCAAATAAATGTTTGAATACATATATTTAGAACTTTATAAATAAAGTGCCCAACCATAGCTTAGAGTGTCACAGAAAATAAGACTTACTTACCCCAGGACACTCATCTACATGTTTGTAGAAAGCCAAACCAGTACTGAAACGAGAATCAGTAGAGGTAATGGTAAATATAAGAGTATATCGTCGATCTGAAAAGGGAGGTAAGAGATGAATCTCTACGACCGATAACAGAGAACCTTATGAAATAGACCCCGTAGAAGGAGATCACTGCATTCAATAGGCAATACTCTCTTCACATCCCTCTGACATTCACTGCACGCTGAGAGGAAAACCGGGCTCCAACTTGCTGCGGAGCGCATATCAACGTAGAATCTAGCACAAACTTACTTCACCACCTCCCTTGGAGGCAAAGTTTGTAAAACTGATTTGTGGGTGTGGTGAGGGGTGTATTTATAGGCATTTTAAGGTTTGGGAAACTTTGCCCCTCCTGGTAGGAATGTATATCCCATACGTCACTAGCTCATGGACTCTTGTTAATTACATGAAAGAAAGCAAGTTTTCTTCCAGGATAACCTTGTATGTGGCTTAATTCATGCGTCTTTCACAAACATGAAGCATCCCCAGATCATCACTTTCACCTAATTTCACAGTGGGTGCGAGACACTGTGGTTTGTAGGCCTCTCACCCCCTGTGAAATTTGGTGGAGGACGGGTGATGATCTGGGGATGCTTCAGCAAGGCTGGGATTGGGCAGGTTCATCTTTGTGAAGGGCGCATGAATCAAAAGAATTAAAGAATAAAACAAAAATGTTAATGTTACTTAAACATATTCCTATAAATAGTAAAACCAGAGAAAATTATAATTCTGCAGTGGTCTCTTAATTTTTTTTCCATAACTATATACAAAATGGTGACTTTTTCTGTGTTTATTCACTCATAGGCCCCTATTTATGAAAGGCCTGTCGGACATGATCCAACATTGTGGATCATGTCCGACAGACCTCGCTAAATGCGGAGAGCAATACGCTGTCCGCATTCAGCATTGCACCAGCAGCTCTTGTGAATTGCTGGTGCAACGCCGCCCCCTGCAGATTCGCAGCCAATTGGCCACTAGCAGGGGGTGTCATTCAACTTGATAGTATTCGATCGGGTTGAATTGCGGCGATGTCTGTCCGCCTCCTCAGAGCAGGCGGACAGGTTATGGAGCAGCGGTCTTTAGAAACACGGGGCTCAAGCTCCATACGGAGCTTGATAGATATGCCCCATAAGATCATCCATTTCTTGAAAGTAGACTCAGTTCATCTAGACATAACATCTCTCTAAAATGAATGAGGGTAATACTGCTTAAAATTAGAAGACGTGCAATAGTTTGGATCAAGTATAGCCCTTAACCTCTTCCATAAGAAAACTGTGTTTAGTGAATTGTTAGACCAATCAGAGCTACAGTGACATGTAGAATGCATGATTTATTTTACCAGCGTTTAAGAGGTTAATGCAAAAGTAACTATACAGCTATATTGTCCGCACACAGAGGGAGGTCATACTTGAGAAGCAGCTGGTGACTTCTGCTGTCCCCTGCTGGGAGCCACAGAGTAATCACTAACCAAATTATCCAGCTATATAAAATATACATATTACTATGGTGAAAAAAGGCTTTATAGTATATAAATATAAAGTATATAACAGACCCAAGCATACCTGGCTAATAGTAAGTGGTAAAGTACAGCACAAAAAATGGTGCCTGCTTAACCCTTTCACTACCGGGACTTTCAGACAAAAACTTGCCCAAAATACCAGAGAATTTTTAGCATTTTTGCTATCACTCCATTTAAACAGAAACAGAAATAGCCTTGTTATTTTTTAGTTACCTGTCAAAACTATATATTTTTTAAGGAGACAACCCAAGGTATTGATCTAGGCCCATTTTGGTATATTTCATGCCACCATTTCCCCGCAAAATGCGATCAAATAAAAAAAAAATGGTACTTTTTTTTAACAAACTTTGGGTTTTTTACAGAAATTATTTACATACTTGTGCAATCATGGCACAAATGTTTGTAAAAGTTTGAACAAACTTAAATCAGTAAAAAACTGATATTAAATTACACCTTGATAGCAATCACATTCCTGAAAGCTCTTATATATGAGCAAGATAGTTCAAGACTTATTGGTAGGAACACAAAGCTTGAATTTTTTTAGTCAGAGTAGAGAGAGAGGCGCAAACAGAGGAGTTAGTTAGGTTGCATTGTTGGTTGGTTAAGCTTGTACACTTACACATCTTTTTACATATTGCACACATATTGCATACATACATATACAAAATACACAACACTTTTTTTTTTTCAAACACCTCACACATTTTTTTAAAATTTTACAGTGTGATAGGCTGAGTGTTTGGTTGTGATTGTGTGCGATTGAACTGGGAGTAAGTGTGAGTGTGTGTAGTGTGAGGATGGCAGGGAGAGGTGGGGAGAAGGGGAAAGGAGTGGCAGGGAGAGGAGTATTGTAGAGGACAGGAGTAGCAGCGGGGTCCCCGTCAGGGAGTAAGTGGAGTGGGGAGAGGTAGAGCTAGAAGAGATGATGGGAGGGGAGATGCCCGAGAGCCCCAGAGACCAGGCACATCAAGGAGAGGGACAGAGGATGCACATGGGGACAGAAGGGGGGAGGAGGGAGAGGATATGGAGGAACCCACACCAGGGACATCGCAGGGAGCAAGCCAGGTGTCCACAGAGGATGAGAGGATGAGATGTCCTAACTTCTCATTCGATGAGAATGTTGCCCTAGTCCAGGCCATCATGGACAACCACAGTGCCCTCTTTGGCTCCAGGTGAAGGGGAAAGGCGTTGCCAGAAGGCGTAAAACGGCATGGTTGGCGGTAGAGGATGCCGTCAACAGTGTGGCCCCGCAGAGGAGGACTGTTGAGGGCCTTAAAAAAAAGTGGAACGACTGTAAGAGGCGGGTGAAAGAGAAGATGGGGCAGGAAGCAATGCACCAGAGGGGAACAGGCGGTGGTTCACCCCTGGACACAGAATACAACACCTGGCAGGAGATGATACGCAGGTCCCTGAGTATCACAGCAGTCCGTGGACTTCCAGGGGCTTGTGACTCAGGGGTTGCAACCACAGCACATCATGCTGGTGAGTAACATCCCACACACCAGTATTATATGTATTTGAGATATAACATCCTTTAATGTCACACATTCATGTATACAATGAGGAGCATGGTATTTGGCCTACTAACAAAAACATCTACAATTATATTTCACATTAATGCTACTTAACACAATGCAATTCATGATATGAGGTGGAATAGTGCAATTACTAACATGTCTCAGAGTAACACAGGCCACAAGCCACATGTAGAGTTTTCACTAAATGGACACTATAGCCATCACAATACTTTTAGCTCAGAAAGCAGGTTCTGTGCCTACATCAGGCTAAAGTAAATTGTGTGACCATAGTGTCACTTAAAGAACACATCTTTTCCATCATTGACATGTACACATAACTATTGTATGAAACACATACCTGTATACTGTGCAGATTAAAATCCCTCATATCACAAATCACATTGTGCAACTGCATGTTCTAGAGTTTGACATGAGAATGAGTATAGGCCCTAGCATGTATCAATGTACATTGTATGCCCACATGGACATATATATGACTGTACTAATCCCTCTCATCATTTGACTCCTCCACAGAACCTCCTGTCACCAGGATGCAAACAGGCATGCTGCCACCTCCACCACCACCACCAGTCACAGGCATGCTGCCACCTCCACCACCACCACCAGTCACAGGCATGCTGCCACCTCCACCACCACCAGTCTTCAGGCAACAACTTGAACATTATGCTCCCAGGAATGAGCAGGGTTGGATGGCTTCAGTAGAGGTCCCGGAAGTGATGCCACCACCATTGGCATATGACCCCTGGCCATAGGAATATTCTTCTTTTGGCTTTGAGGGGGAGCCAAGTCAGCCACAAAGGGTCCATGTCTTTACCCCCCCAACACAATATCAGGGCAGTCATGGATTTTACGCACAAGGTATGTCCCAAGAAGTGCAAACTGGACAGGCTGAGTGGTCACACACTGCTCATCAATGGGACTACCAATCCACCCTGAGAGCTCCACCATCCTCTTCCCTTGGGAGAGCTCCACCATCCTCTTCCCTTGGGAGAGCTCCAACATCCTCTTCCCTTGGGAGAGCTCCAACATCCTCTTCCCTTGGGAGAGCTCCACCATCCTCTTCCCTTGGGAGAGCTCCACCATCCTCTTCCCTTGGGAGAGCTCCAACATCTGCAGATGAGCATATAGCTGGAATTACTCAAGCACCAGCAGATGCAGCTGAGGATGTCGCACCAGCAGATGCAGCTGAGGATGTCGTACCAGCAGATGCAGCTGAGGTTGTCGCACCAGCAGATGCAGCTGAGGATGTCCCACCAGCACCAGCAGAATCAGCTGGACCTGCACCTCAAGCACATAGAAGCCCTGCTGCTGATGAGCCTGTGGATGCACTGTATTCTCCCCTGGGTGAGGAATACATTTCACTACAGAGGAGGCTCATAACAAGCTGCGAGAGCAGACAAAGACACAAACAGAGGTTTCACAGGAGCCAAGAGAGGTTACTCAAGTGTAGCATAGAGCTGCAGAGGGACATGGCAGCATCATTAAATGGAATTGTACAAAACCAGTCGCAGATGATGCAAATTCTGTCTGATATGCAGATGCAGATGGACAATAGATGACGGGAACAAAATCAACTCTTGGGTGTGTTGGTTGAGCACTTTACACACCAGAAGGACACTGCCTCCAGCCTATCATATGTGGCCAGCACTCCAGCAGAAACATCTGAATCGTCTCAAACCAGGAGACCAAGGAAATCCACTACAGTCACCTCAGTCCCCTCATCCAAGAAGCCTAAAAAGAAATAAATATTCTTATAGTTCACCATAAATCTTGTCCTCTGTTATTTACCATATAATTGTCATCCATCCATGTGAGGGGTGTTTTAGTACACTAATATTGTTAAAACATATAATAAGGCCTGTGTGGAAATGGCCCAAAAAAGGTAATATTATCCTGTTTCTGACATTCTTGTACTATAACTCACATCCACAATAGTTGTTTCTGAAGGGTACATATAGTAATATTCACTTGTAAGATGTAAATCAATGTATCTCACATCCAATATAAATTGACACATTGGTATATATAGTAGTGATGTTACTTACAGGGTGTGCATTATCAGGTGTTTTAAGTCTGCAGGTTAGATGTTGTGGTGTCTGTGATTGGTTTGACACAATTGCAAAGAGGCAGCCTTCAAGAAGGTGTTAGAAATGATCATATGAGCCATCCTAGGTTTTGCTTTCAACTAAGAATACCAAAGAACAAAGCAAGTGTTCTAATTAAATCTGAAAGTAGTTTGAAATAACATGCCCTATTTAAAAGAAGAAGATTTTCTTTGGACTTGACTGTCCCTTTATATATTTTGGCATCAGTGCCAAGCTGTGTTAGCATTAGAATAAATTACACTCCAGTGGGTTCTAAAGAGATGAAGGTAATCCAATTGAAAGTAAATAAGCAAGTATATGTCCACAATGTGATAAAGTACCTACAAGCTCAATCCATTTGATTATGTTGTGGCTTGAAACTATTTCAAATACACAAATAAACCTTAAAAAACAATATCATAGTATACTGTCCCTTTAACATTGAGATGCTGCTTAAATGTATATGTTTGTTAAGGCTTCCAGGGAGTTACGTTAGTTTTTTTAGTCAGTGCAAGGGTTCCTGCGCCTGCAATTTGTGGCGAGATGAGAATGGAGTATATTTTCTGAAATCTGCGCGCGTAAGTCCTTACGCTGTATATTGGATACCAAATTGCGCGTAGTTCTATATTAGTGTATGGGTAAAAAAAATACGGGCGAAGGGTGAAATATACACGCGTAACTTGTATGCTACGCCGTATATGTGATACAAAAATTGCGCAAAATCTGGCGTCGCCGGCTTTTGCGGGCGACACTGCATATCGGATCGGGCCCCAGGTCAGGCACTATTGTGTTGTATAATATGGACGGTTTGGGCTAGATTTGGTTAAACACAATTTATATGCTTCTAGGCTATACATTCCACTGACTGGGTTAATTATACAATCAGTACAGCAAATTTATAAAGCTAGGATTCAATTTAGGGTAGACCACTGGTTGCTTTACCAAGGGGAGTTGACAACTTCAGCAATTATAGTCACAGACAATTGTAACTGAGATCAAATATTTATATAGTCATAATATACTGAGAGTGTATAAAGTTTGGGTGAATTATTCACTGGACTCAGTTTGTGCTCTCTGTGTCTTTAAAGAATATCAGCTTATCTCATGTATATTTATATCGTTTGTGATTTTAATCCGAATCGTCTCTGTGATAGGAATAAACGGAATGAATATAAGCCAATCTTATTACACTTGCCTATATTCTGCTAACTCTTGTAATTCGATGCCACAGATTTATAATTTGTATATGCTGCCATTCTTACTTATGTATTTATTGTAACAAATCTATAAAATTCTCAGTTTGAATGTAAATTTATATAGACAGTGGTAAGAGCATTATGTGCTTGATTGAAAATATATATCATTGACACACTAGACTAATTAGTAACGTACTGGCCTATACCACTAATTCAGTTGAATACTTAATCCGTGTAAATACAAACATATATACTTATAACTGCCTATATTATAGCGTGTTCACTGTCCTTCATAGTTTGATACCATGAGTAGTTAACTTGCATATACTCCGTTCTTACACGTGCATATACTGCAGCGTGTCCACAATTTCTCTACTTAGATATAGATTCTTATATATAGCAGTAGCGGTTAAATAATGAGCATTTTACATTAACAATTAGATATGGCGTAACCTTACTGTGCTAAATGATAATGTACCGGCATATACCGCTAACAGAATTGGAAACACAGACGAGCTAAAAAAACATACTGCCTAAATCCTCTAATATGTTTCGCCAGTAACCTGGCTTTGTCAAAATCAAGCACATAATGCTCTTACCACTGTCTATATAAATTTACATTCAAACGGAGAATTTTATAGATTTGTTACAATATATACATAAGTAAGAACGGCAGCATATACAAATTATAAATCTGTGGCATCAAATTACAAGAGTTAGCAGAATATAGGCAAGTGTAATAAGATTGGCTTATATTCATTCCGTTTATTCCTATCACAGAGACAATTTGGATTGAAATCACAAACGATATAAATATACATGAGATAAGCTGATATTCTTTAAAGACACAGAGAGCACAAACTGAGTCCAGTGAATAATTCACCCAAACTTTATACACTCTCAGTATATTATGACTATATAAATATTTGAACTTGGTTACAATTGTCTGTGACTATAATTGCTGAAGTTGTCAACTCCCCTTGGTAAAGCAACCAGTGGTCTACCCTAAATTGAATCCTAGCTTATAAATTTGCTGTACTGATTGTATAATTAACCCAGACAGTGGGGCATATAGAAGCATATAAATTGTGTTTAACCAAATCTAGCCCAAACCGTCCATATTATACAACACAATATTGCCTGACCTGGTCTGGTAAATACAAAATCTTCATACCGATATTCCTGGCCTTATTCCATGGTATAATCCTTAATCCACATATCTCTCTACTTTTTACTTATCTACATATTTTAAATGTGTGTCCATATGTGGTTATGTTTAATAATTCTATTAAAGGTTACATTTTAAAAAAATGTTCAAGCTTTGTGTTCCTACCAATAAAAGTCTTGAACTATCTTGTTCATATATAAGAGCTTTCAGGAATGTGAGTGCTATCAAGGTGTACTTTAAGATCCGTTTTTTTACTGATTTAAGTTTGTTCATATATATATGTACACAGCACCCCTATTGAAATAGAAAAAGATTTTTCAGCTGATATAAAAAGCTGGTCTATCAATAAAAACAATATTCCTGTTGTTACATCTTAGAAGTGCCTTAGTACCCCCCCCCCTTTTTTCTGTTTGTAAAAGTTTCTCTGGGATCCCCTTTGTTCAGAAATAGCAGACATATATGGCTTTGCCATTGCTTTTTGGTAATTAGAAGGCCGCTAATTGCAGCTGTGCACCACACTTATATTATTCCCGTCAGTGAAGGAGTTAATTAGGTAGCTTAAAAGGTTAATTTTAGCTTTAGTGTAGAGATTACCCTCCCACCTGACACTCCCCCCCCCCCCCGATCCTTCCCAAACAGCTCTCTTCCCTCCCCAAACCCCCCCCCCCCCACTGGTATTTTTTCTTTATTTCTGTAGCATATTGTCCCCCCACCCACGATCTTTAGTAAGGGGCCCCCACACCCTCAGATCCACTTTTCTGTAGCGTAGCTGCCCCATCCCTCCGGCACCAGCCCCCCTCCGCTGCTGAGCTGTGCTGAGCCGCCCACCCGCCTCCCGCCCACACCTCCCGCCGGCACCAGCAAAGAGCGTTACATACTACCCTTGTATGGAGCCGGAGCACTGATAATTCTCTTCATGTCTGCATGACATGTAGGGTAGTCCTGTCTGTGGAAACCTGTATGCATATAGGACTTGGCTGTGACACATTGGGTGGCAATAACAGATATATAGAACTGCCTGTGATACATGGGTTGCAGTGGGCAGGTTTAGTTAACCCTGTTGGGTCGATATATCATGCTACAGTGGACAGGGGCACCCCTGTCCGCTGCAGCTTGCCTATGGAAGGTGGAATTTCGCTGCCGGAATTCAGCATTGCATAAGAACGCAATTTTGTCATCTTGTGCTGCTTCATAAATACGGACTGCAGGTTCATTTGTGAGAGAGCTAAGGATGGCGAAGCCTTTGATAAATTGACCTCTGTGTGTTACAAACTGGTGATTGACACAACAGAAGCAGAAAGCTTCATTTCATCTAAACATTTGTTCCTCTACATAGCACAATTTCTATCTTTTGGAGGTTGAGCTACTTTGCCCTCATGACTCAAATCTCTAATGTATGCAAATAAGAAAATAGCTCAGTACCCCAAATTCTCAAGGCTAAAATGTACTTTGCTGCAGGGAGCATAGATATTGAGCCAAGAAAAAACATAATTTATGCTTACCTGATAAATTCCTTTCTCCTGTAGTGTAGTCAGTCCACGGGTCATCCATTACTTATGGAATATATCTCTTCCTAACAGGAAACTGCAAGAGAATTACCCAGCAGAGCTGCTATATAGCTCCTCCCCTCACATATCATACTCAGTCATTAGACCAAAGCAGACGAGAAAGGAGGAACCATAGGGTACAGTGGTGACTGGAGTTTAATCAAAATTTAGACCTGCCGTAAAAACAGGGCGGGCCGTGGACTGACTACACTACAGGAGAAAGGAATTTATCAGGTAAGCATAAATTATGTTTTCTCCTGTTAAGTGTAGTCAGTCCACGGGTCATCCATTACTTATGGAATACCAATACCAAAGCTAAAGTACACGGATGAAGGGAGGGACAAGGCAGGAACATTAAACAGAAGGAACCACTGCCTGAAGTACCTTTCTCCCAAAAATAGCCTCCGACGAAGCAAAAGTGTCAAATTTGTAAAATTTTGAAAAAGTGTGAAGCGAAGACCAAGTCGCAGCCTTGCAAATCTGTTCAACAGAGGCCTCATTTTTAAAGGCCCAGGTGGAAGCCACAGCTCTAGTAGAATGAGCTGTAATCCTTTCAGGAGGCTGCTGTCCAGCAGTCTCATAGGCTAAGCGTATTATGCTACAAAGCCAAAAAGAGAGAGAGGTAGCCGAAGCCTTTTGACCTCTCCTCTGTCCAGAGTAAACGACAAACAGGGAAGAAGTTTGACGAAAATCCTTAGTTGCCTGCAAATAGAATTTCAGGGCACGGACTACGTCCAGATTATGCAAAAGTCTTTCCTTCTTTGAAGAAGGGTTAGGACACAGAGATGGAACAACAATCTCTTGATTGATATTCCTGTTAGTCACTACCTTAGGTAAGAACCCAGGTTTAGTACGCAGGACTACCTTGTCTGAATGAAAAATCAGATAAGGAGAATCACAATGTAAGGCAGATAACTCAGAGACTCTTCGAGCCGAGGAAATAGCCATCAAAAACAGAACTTTCCAAGATAACAGCTTGATATCAATGGAATGAAGGGGTTCAAATGGAACGCCTTGAAGAACATTAAGAACTAAGTTTAAGCTCCACGGCGGAGCAACAGACTTAAACACAGGCTTAATCCTAGTTAAAGCCTGACAGAAAGCCTGAACGTCTGGAACTTCAGCCAGACGTTTGTGTAGAAGAATAGACAGAGCAGAAATCTGTCCCTTTAACAAACTAGTAGATAAGCCCTTTTCTAAACCCTCTTGTAGAAAGGACAATATCCTAGGAATCCTAACCTTACTCCATGAGTAACTCTTGGATTCGCACCAATGTAAATATTTACGCCATATCTTATGGTAAATTTTTCTGGTAACAGGCTTCCTAGCCTGTATTAAGGTATCAATAACCGACTCCGAGAAGCCACGCTTTGATAGAATCAAGCGTTCAATCTCCATGCAGTCAGCCTCAGAGAAATTAGATTTGGATGTTTGAAAGGACCCTGAATTAGAAGGTCCTGTCTCAGAGGCAGAGACCACGGTGGACAGGACGACATGTCCACTAGGTCTGCATACCAGGTCCTGCGTGGCCACGCAGGCGCTATCAGAATCACCGAAGCTCTCTCCTGTTTGATCTTGGCAATCAAACGAGGAAGCATCGGGAATAGTGGAAACACATAAGCCATATTGAAGACCCAAGGGGCTGTCAGAGCATCTATCAGCACCGCTCCCGGGTCCCTGGACCTGGATCCGTAACAAGGAAGCTTGGCGTTCTGACGAGACGCCATGAGATCCAGATCTGGTTTGCCCCAACGACGAATCAGTTGAGCAAAGACCTCCGGATGAAGCTCCCACTCCCCCGGATGAAAAGTCTGGCGACTTAGAAAATCCGCCTCCCAGTTCTCCACGCCTGGGATGTAGATTGCTGACAGGTGGCAAGAGTGAGACTCTGCCCAGCGAATTATCTTTGAGACTTCCAACATCGCTAGGGAACTTCTGGTTCCCCCTTGATGGTTGATGTAAGCCACAGTCGTGATGTTGTCCGACTGAAATCTGATGAACCTCAGAGTTGCTAACTGAGGCCAAGCTAGGAGAGCATTGAATATTGCTCTTAACTCCAGAATATTTATTGGGAGGAGTTTCTCCTCCTGAGTCCATAATCCCTGAGCTTTCAGGGAATTCCAGACTGCTCCCCAGCCTAGAAGGCTGGCGTCTGTTGTTACAATCGTCCAATCTGGCCTGCGAAAGGTCATCCCCTTGGACAGATGTGGCCGAGAAAGCCACCATAGAAGAGAATCTCTGGTCTCTTGATCCAGATTTAGTAGGGGGAACAAATCTGAGTAATCCCCGTTCCACTGACTTAGCATGCACAATTGCAGCGGTCTGAGATGCAGGCGCGCAAATGGTACTATGTCCATTGCCGCTACCATTAAGCCGATTACTTCCATGCACTGAGCTACTGACGGGTGTGGAATGGAGTGAAGGACACGGCAAGCATTTTGAAGTTTTAATAACCTGGCCTCTGTCAGGTACATTTTCATCTCTACAGAATCTATAAGAGTCCCTAGAAAGGGAACTCTTGTAAGTGGTAATAGAGAACTCTTTTCCACGTTCACCTTCCACCCATGCGACCTCAGAAATGCCAGAACTATCTCTGTATGAGACTTGGCAGTTTGAAAACTTGACGCTTGTATCAGAATGTCGTCTAGGTACGGAGTCACCGCTATGCCTCGCGGTCTTAGTACCGCCAGAAGTGAGCCTAGAATTTTTGTAAAGATTCTTGGAGCCGTAGCTAATCCAAAGGGAAGAGCTACAAACTGGTAATGCCTGTCTAAGAAGGCAAATCTCAGATACCGGTAATGGTCCTTGTGAATCGGTATGTGAAGGTAGGCATCCTTTAGATCCACTGTGGTCATGTACTGACCCTCTTGGATCATGGGAAGGATGGTTCGAATAGTTTCCATTTTGAATGATGGAACTCTTAGAAATTTGTTTAGGATTTTTAAGTCCAAGATTGGCCTGAAGGTTCCCTCTTTCTTGGGAACCACAAATAGGTTTGAATAGAATCCCTGCCCGTGTTCCGTCCGCGGAACTGGGTGGATTACCCCCATTAGTAAGAGGTCTTGTACACAGCGTAGAAACGCCTCTTTCTTTATTTGGTTTGCTGATAACCTTGAAAGATGAAATCTCCCCCGTGGAGGAGAAGTTTTGAAGTCCAGGAGATATCCCTGAGATATGATCTCCAACGCCCAGGGATCCTGGACATCTCTTGCCCAAGCCTGGGCGAAGAGAGAAAGTCTGCCCCCCACTAGATCCGTTTCCGGATAGGGGGCCCTCTCTTCATGCTGTTTTGGGGGCAGCAGCAGGTTTCTTGGCCTGCTTGCCCCTGTTCCAGGACTGGTTAACTTTCCAGCCCTGTCTGTAACGAGCAACAGCTCCTTCCTGTTTTGGAGCGGAGGAAGTTGATGCTGCTCCTGCCTTGAAGTTACGAAAGGCCCGAAAATTAGACTGTTTGGCCTTTGATTTGGCCCTGTCCTGAGGTAGAGCATGGCCCTTACCTCCCGTAATGTCAGCAATAATTTCTTTCAAGCCGGGCCCGAATAAGGTCTGCCCTTTGAAAGGAATATTAAGCAATTTAGATTTAGAAGTCACGTCAGCTGACCAGGATTTAAGCCATAGCGCTCTGCGTGCTTGGATGGCGAATCCGGAGTTCTTAGCCGTAAGTTTGGTTAAATGCACAACGGCATCAGAAACAAATGCGTTAGCTAGCTTAAGTGTCTTAAGCTTGTTGATTATTTCATCCAATGGAGCTGAGCGAATGGCCTCTTCCAGAGACTCAAACCAGAATGCTGCCGCAGCAGTGACAGGCGCAATGCATGCGAGGGGCTGTAAAATCCATTGGATCTGAAAAGGCACAACTATCCTCCACCGGGATAGTGGTACGCTTAGCTAAAGTAGAAACTGCTCCCTCCAACTTAGGGACCGTCTGCCATAAGTCTCGTGTGGTGGCGTCAATAGGAAACATTTTCCTAAATATGGGAGGAGGGGTAAAAGGCACACCCGGTCTATCCCACTCCTTGCTAATAATCTCTGTAAGCCTTTTTGGTATAGGAAATACGTCAGTACACACCGGTACCGCATAGTATCTATCCAACCTACATAATTTCTCTGGAATTGCAACCGTGTTACAATCATTCAGAGCCGCTAATACCTCCCCTAGCAATGTGCGGAGGTTCTCTAGCTTAAATTTAAAATTGGAAATCTCTGAATCCAGTCTCCCTGGATCAGATCCGTCACCCACAGAATGAAGCTCTCCGTCCTCACGTTCTGCAAACTGTGACGCAGTATCTGACATGGCTCTCATCTCATCCGCGCGCTCTATCCTTAACCCAGAGCTATCGCGCTTGCCTCTTAATTCTGGCAACTTAGATAATACTTCTGTCATAACAGTAGCCATGTCTTGCAAAGTGATTTGTAAGGGCCTCCCTGATGTACTTGGCGCCACAAAATCACGCACCTTCTGAGCGGGAGGCGAAGGTACTGACACGTGAGGAGAGTTAGTCGGCATAACTTCCCCCTCGTCGTCTGGTGATAATTTCTTTACATGTAAAGATTGACTTTTATTTAAAGTAGCATCAATGCAATTAGTACACAAATTTCTATTGGGCTCCACATTGGCCTTTAAACATAGTGAACAAAGAGATTCATCTGAGTCAGACATGTTTAAACAAACTAGCAATGAGACTAGCAAACTTGGAAATACTTTTCAAAATTAATTTACAAGCAATATAAAAAACGTTACTGTACCTTTAAGAAGCACAGAAAAACTGACACAGTTGAAATAACAATGACCAAAATAGTTATAGCAACCACATTTTCACAGTAAATGTATTAAGTTAGCAAAGGATTGCACCCACCAGCAAATGGATGATTAACCCCTTAGTACCCAAAAACGGATAACAATTATATAATTAACGTTTTTCTCACAGTCAAATACACTGTCACAGGACTGCTGTGCCTGATTACCTCCCTCAAAATGGATTTTGAAGACCCCTGAGCTCTCTAGAGACGATCTGGATCATGGAGGATGAAGTAGACAGATTGTGACTGAATTTTTACTGCGCAAAAAAGCGCTAAAATAGGCCCCTCCCACTCATATTACAACAGTGGGGAAGCTCAGAAAACTGTTTCTATGCAGAAATCAAAAATGGCCATGTGGTAAAAATCATGCCCTAATAAGTTTTATCACCAAGTACCTCACAAAAACGATTAACAAGCCAGTAAACGTTTTAAACATACATTTGAAAGTTATGTATTATTATTAATAAGCCTGCTACCAGTCGTTTTTACTGCAGTTAAGGCTCATACATTATTTCAGTATTAACAGTATTTTCAGAGTCAATTCCATTCCTTAGAAAAATACATTCAGTGTACACACACTCATCAGCCTGATACCAGTCGCTATCACTGCATTTAAGGCTGAACTTACTTTACAATGGTATCAGCAGTATTTTCTCAGTCAATTCCATTCCTCGGAAAATAAATTACTGCACATACCTCATTTGTTGCAGGGGAGCCCTGCATGCTATTCCCCTTCTCTGAAGTTACCTCACTCCTCAGATGAGAAACAGCCAGTGGATCTTAGTTACGTCTGCTAAGACCATAGAAAAAAACCCAGGCAGATTCTTCTTCTAATGCTGCCTGAGAATAAACAGCACACTCCGGTGCCATTTAAAAATAACAAACTTTTGATTGTAGAAATAAACTAAGTTAAAAAACACCACAGATCTCTCACAGCTTCCTTTTTAGTTAGGCTGCAAGAGAATGACTGAGTATGATATGTGAGGGGAGGAGCTATATAGCAGCTCTGCTGGGTAATTCTCTTGCAGTTTCCTGTTAGGAAGAGATATATTCCATAAGTAATGGATGACCCGTGGACTGACTACACTTAACAGGAGAAAGCTCTGTACTTAATCCACCCCCTTAACACCATGAAAAAATCAAGGGAGTGAAGGGTTACACAAAAGACATTTTTACATTTCTATCATAATTTGATGCAAAATGGTGCTTGCATTAATATGGAGGTGAAAAGTTATGTGCACAAATATTGTAACATTAAAAAATGGAAATATGTAATGGCATCAAACATAACATTAACCATATGGGTGTAAATACTAAACTATAAAGAAAACACCCTCATAATATAGAACAATAACGGCCAACCCCCTAAGACATGGGGCCCTAGATCAATCTTTTAGAGGGCCATATACATTTCTGGCTATTAATCCCACAAATAATAATATATTCCCTAAAAATGTCCCAGAGTCACACTTAAGTCTGGCTTCTGTTCTCCTCTCCAGAGGACTCTAGAGTTCTGGCCACCTTGTTTGCCCAACCGTCAAAAGTCCTTGGGCGCTGCAAAAACTAGTGAAAAGAGACACATGTGACCGTTGAGCTGTCATTGGCTATCCCAAATTTAGAACATACAACTTAATCTGCAGAATGATATAGGTTCAGCAGGGTTAAACCATCCTCACATGGGTACAGTTGGACTTAAAAGTGCATAAAATGGGGGGGCGGAGCCAACTATCGCACATAGCAGTCGCATCCTTACAGAGCTCCTCCATATGGACTAGCTTTAAGTTCTTTAAAATTAATAGGAAAGTAACTTTCCCTCTACCAAGGGGCACTCTACTGTCCCCCAACTGTTCTGCCTCAGTGGGACATCCTTCCGATCATTTGGGGCTTTATTGCGAGCCAAACCAGCTTTGGGAGTCTTGAGGACCGCAAGCGCTACAGGCAGCCATTTCCCTACCCACGTGGAGTCTAGTGAGAGAAATTAAACTGGCCACATAACTTTCACTGATTCTGTGCCCTTTCGGAGTACCATGACATCTGCAGCCCACATCCTTAAAGTGCTAAGCAACCTCCTGGATGGCTACCAGGAGGCTTTCACACAAGTGCTTAAGACGGCATTTCAACATGAGGGGACAGAACCGGCAGGGCCAGATCACTACAGAGCTGGCGCTGGAGTTATCGCCTGGGAACCTCAATGTCCATCACCTACTTTGTCTGCAGCAGGGAAGTTAATAGAATCGGCACTTAACTCAACTGACAACACAGACTCTGAGACTACACAATGCGGCATGCGGAGCCAACTTGCCCTGCCCACCGATTGCAAATCTGCTGAGCCAATTACCCACGTCAGTCAAGCAGTGAGGAGACACAGGTGGAAAGATGTTAGGGGAATTGCGCCTAGCAATGATAACAGTGGCATTTTATTGGAGACAGGATCTGGAGACTACTATAGGTCTAGTGGAGGACCTCAACTACCCTGGCCGGAAAATCCAGAGGAGACAGCAAAGATTATGATGGCTACTGGTAAAGACATTTTCTCAATGGCCGTCGGCAGCTGTGCGGGAGCGGCTCAGTCGGTTCTTCCCATCTGTACATTGCAGCAGCAACTTGCTTCAGGCGAACTGCATAAATCTGGTATTGGTTAAGATTACAAAGACAGAACAAAGGGGTCTTCATATCAGGGCCCTAGTCTGATATACAGTAATTGACTGAATCCCTAACGGTTCTCTTATAAGCATTGTCTCTTCCATTTGCCCTATTTTCTTGAAGGACAGATTGTGAACGTTTGATTGTTCTATATTTTGATTTATTTCTTTGTTATTTAGGTATTAACTCAGGCTCATCTTTTGTTCTATGTAGCATGGAGTGGAATGATACCGCCAGCATATCATTGACAATGCTATTCTGCCTATATGTTCCACCATGTTTTCTCTACAGTTACTTAGAATTGCTGTACTCATACCTGATGTACATTGTATAAACCTATATCATTTGAGCTACATATGTTTAGACAAGCAATAATGCAGATTTTGGCTTTACACTATTGTTCCTAGATTACTGAAGCAATTACCATTTTACACCACCAGATGGTTTAATCACAGTCTGTTTTCTAAAATGCTTTGTGCTCAATATTGTGTGTATCACCATACTCTGCCTCTGGGACTATAATACCCTTACTATGTGGCGCCTAGATGTCTTTCATTATTATATTCCTGGTAATCAGGACACGAGGCTTGAATCCTAATGCACTGCATGTATATTCACATACATGTTGTGTACTACTGCAGCTTTACGCATAGAAATGAATCTACTATTTAATATCTGGTTGCCAATGAATAACTGTACCCTATTCCTACATGCAATCCTACAATACTACTAGAGACTGTTACTCAGTTCTACCCATCTGGTTTAGTTATGTTTGTTTCCTCCTTTCTAATGTTTCACTAATCACTTATAACTATATCCATCACTTTAGATGTGAGTAGCTCCTTGGAAAAATTCATAATTTATTATTAGATTACTTTAATTGTTTGACCCGTCGCCTGGTCATAGGGCCCGTGCCCGGGTGGCGCAGATAGTTTTTTCACACTCCTGTTATAACCTATTTACTTTACTCAAGCTTCACTATATTTTAATTATATACTGATCTATACCTACTATATTAGGTGCTACTTTAGCTATCTCAGACGCATAGATTATCCGGAGAGAGATCATTCTCATATTGGTAGAGCTTCTTACTCAATATCCTACAGTCACCCTACTGCAAATCCAGGTTAATACATATTCTTAAGACAGGCTGGTCCTGCGCTTTTCATAGAAAACGAGACCATAGTAGATGCTGTATAGGTATTAAATATGTCCGCAATAGAGCAATATTGAGGTCCCCAGATTGGACATCCTTACGTATAAGAATCTACACTAGACCAGAATATACCTAACTTCTTTTTGCTATTCGTACATTCTTATATATATATTTGTCCCTTAACTAGTTAATTCACCACCTTCTCCCCCCTCTCCCTCCTCCCCCCATACATAATATACCTCCTATAACAGGAGGGTTAACTAGGCGGTTTTTCTCGTCAATACCGCACCCTAACTATATTTTTCTTTATACATTGCAACATACCTATATACTCTACCCCGCAATTTTGCCATACGAAAGACTGGTAAAAAGAGCCTCTTACTCTTATATGCCTATTTTATTCTTTACTCCAGTAGTTGTGAGGCTAGAATTCAAATAAATTCAAATAGCTTAAACTTAAACATAACAAAAAATAGAGGTTTACCATTGTGACCCAAAAGCGGTCTCCTCGGTTAAAAGTTCCTTCTCTTGCTTCATTATTTCCTGTTACTCTTGTTGGCCCAAGAGTAATCTATTGTGTAATATAGAAGGTTCCTGACAGCTTATCATCTTACCTGTTTAATATTTGCAATCTATGTAAATTGTTGGCTATACGTCTCTTGCATGTTTATTTTATTATACCTGTACAATTGTAGCCTTATCTCATGTGACATAAGAATGTGTAATTATGATCCATGTATGTCTTTAACTAAACCTCAATAAATAAATAAAAAATAAAAAAAGTGCATAAAATGTAAAACCAAGAATGAAGAGCTGATATTAAGACTCTATAAAAGTACACATATCCTCTCAAAATAGATCAACTGCATGCATTAGACATAAACAAAAAAATAATCGAAAAATGTAATATAAATCCCAAATAACAAAGAAATTTATGCCCCAAACCAAAATAATTAACTAATACAAGTATTAAAAAAACTATATATAGTGATGTAATGTCTAGACATAATATAGAATCTTGCAGTACATATTAAGATTAAAAAACATCAAGGACTCATTATTATATATTAGGTACCAGAGATTAGGCATATAAATACATTTTTTGTACCTTTTTGACCTGTATGAATATGTATTGATACTTTTTTGTTTGGCTTGATTAGAGTTAATAAATAAAACTTTCTTTGCTGCTGTGTACCTTTGTCACATGGTAAAATGTTATCTAAAATGACTCTGACATAATGTTCTCATAAAACAAACGCTCACCCTTCAGCATGGTTCTTCCAAACGAACTGGTGAACGGGTTCAATAGACCACTCCGTGCTCCCAGAGACGTCGTTGCCTCCAGCAGTGCTCCACTTATGAAGTCAGAAACAGCTGTTCGATAAAGAGTAGCGCAAAATCCAGTGTTAACATCTTGTTTCAAAGATGAGTCATTGCTCTTTTTTTGACAGACCCCAACGGAAATTAGACGTTTTTCTAGTGCGTACAGACATAAGTGACCAGTATCTTCATCAAATAGTCCTACATTGTTTATCTGAAACATAATAAAGCACAGATAAATATAAAATATTGTAATAAATTGATTTTTTAAATTAAACTATGCATTTACAAATAGAATTCTAAATGTGCCCCATGTGTTCAACCTATAAACATTAAATTTGTTAACTTTATTTAACTAGATTTAATGTTTGCTAAACAAATGGTGGAGAACCAGCTACCAAGCATGATCCTTTTATAAATCTAGATATCTATTTAGACTGAAAGTTGGTGGTGTGGGATAATACAGAGTGCTAATGATCAGTTAAAGAAATAAATATTTTCAAAAGGGATATAAAATGAACAGAGAGGTAACCTAGGAGACTGTTGCAGCCAAAGGCAAGAGCTCTCACAATTATTACATAAAGGGACACAAAATGTTCTGTTTGTTTATTTTATTTTCTGCATCCAAGAGAGGTCGTTTCAGAATACGTGTATTCAACTTTATGGAGTTTAAAAAAATAAATAAATTAAAAATAAAATTATATATATATATATATATTATATATTAGTTTAATGCAGAGTGTAGTAAAGTTGTATGTGGATAAAATAGAGAGTTTGGCAACATATATTTCAAGTACAATAATACAAACTGTAATTTAAAAGATTCGTATTTAGCATTACAACACAACATTATTTGATGTAACTCAATAAATTATTAATAAATGATTAAATTGATCTCCTTAGTATTATTTTTGTGGCTATTTTTGTCTACATTTCTAATAGTTGACATAAATTATGCTTTTTAAATAAATGTTCTAACTAGGTCACCTGTGAGGATTCTTACTGCTGTAAGAAAAACAGCCTCCGTACAAAAGAATAGAGGTCGGAACAGACTGACCTTAAACAATTACATTTCATACATAAAAATAAATATATAAATAAATAAAAAGCAAGCAAAAACATACAATTAGCAAAATAAACGTAAAAAAAAATGACAAAATAAAGCCTAAACCCAGTAGATTCATTATTAAGAGCACATTGTATATATATATATATATATATATATATTTTTTTTTAATGATGTAAATACCTATTTCTTCACTTGTTTTTTTTTTGTTTTTTTCTTACCTCGGTTTATAGTGCCCTGTTCAGAATATATAACACTATGGGATTTAACAATATCTGTCCAACATGATACGCTGTAGTGTATCATGTCCGACAAACATCGCTGAATACCGACAGCATACACTGTCAGCATTTAACATTGCACAAACAGTTCTGGTGAACTGCTTGTGCAATGCCGCCCCCTGCAGATTCGCGGCCAATCGGCTGATAGCAGGGAGTGTCAATCAACCCAATCGTATAGGATCGGGTTGATTGCTGTCCGTCGCTCAGAGCAGGCGGACCAGTTGAAGAGCAGAGGTCTTAAAGGGCCACTAAACCCAAAATCTTTCTTTCATGATTCAGATAGAGAATACAAATTTAAACAACATTACAATTTACTTCTATTATTTATTTTGCTTCATTTTTTAGATATCCTTAGTTGAAGAAAAAGCAATGCAGATGGTGAACCAATCACACGAGGCTTCTATGTGCAGCAACCAATCAGCAGCTACTGATCATATCTAGATATGCTTTTCAGTAAAGAATATCAAGAGAATAAAACAAATTAGATAATATAAGTAAATTAGAAAGATGTTTAAAACTGAATTCTCTTTCGAAATCATGAAAGAAAAAATGTGGGTTTCATGGCCCTTTAAGACCGCTGCTTCATAACTGCTGTTTCCGGTGAGCCTGAAGGCTCGCGTGGAAACAGGGGCATCGGCCCTTGATAAATCGACCCCTATTTCTTAATTTTGATAATATAATCTATATTATGCTGCTCTGTAAATATAAAAACATGGCTAGAGTACAATAAGTACATTTTATTTTTTACTATACATATAAAACCCGACTGTCAATATACACATGTAATCATGCAAATGCATACAATGATTGTAACTTTTTGTCAGTCAAGAGGATATTGACTAATATACTAGTTAACCTGAGAATAAATCACAGAAATTTGACTTTTAATTAGAAGGAACAAGGCTTGCCTGGAAGTTTAAGAATTTAAAAGAATATAAAAGTTCAAAAATAAAATTCTTTAAATTTGACAAACATTTTATTATTATACTATTATTTGCAAATAACTACATGTTTAACCCTGCAAAGGCCCCAAACACATAGCAAAAGGTCTACTCCACAGCATCAATATACTTCTGTGAGCTAGCTGAACACTGTCAGGATGCCAGGAATCAGACTGAGACGAGAAGTGCAAAAATAATCACACCTTTATTAATAGCAAAAAATAATAAAAAGCCCACAAGTCAAATAACAAGCCAGGAATCAAAACCAGAGCTGGTAGTCAGACGAGCCGAGTCAGGAGCCAAAGCGAGTAGTCAGACAAGCCGGAATCAGGAACAAGGAGAACAACAGAGTCAGGAACAAGCCAGGGATCAGGAACCAGGAGGGACGTCAGACAGCCAGGTAATACACAGGAGCTCTCACAAACAGGTCTGAGACAACGCAAGGGCAAAGCATACTGAACAGAGGCCCTTTAAATAATAAGTGATGACATCACAATTCTGAGACTGCATCCTGTCTCACACGGATGATGTACACCAGTCTGGCCATAAAAGGAAGTGCAGGAAATGAGCAGCATCACACAGTATGCACCAGAGTCAGCAAGAGATGTGAGTAAAATGGCTACCAGCAGCACATGGCAAACATAGCAGGGAAAAAACCCTGACAAACACATCTGGTGAGCCAATGACAAAAGGCTTGTGTGTGCACCTACCAATCAGCAGCTAGCTCTCAGAAGTACAATGCTGCTCTTGGGCCTTCTTAGCTATGATCTTCAACAAAGGATACCAACAAAATATATTTGATAACAGGAGTAAATTGAAAAGTCTCTTAAAATTGCAAGGTCTAACTGAACAGTGTAAGTTTGATTTTGCCCTTTATGTCCCTTTAAAAAAATTTAAGAAGACAAAGGGCTCGATTTATCAAGCCTTCTCCTGTTCTTATGAAGCATCGGTCATCAGACCACTGTTTCCTATCCTCTTCTCCACTTCTTAGGTGGAGAATTTCAATCTCCCTGGTCTCGTCCGACCCGGAAGATTGACAGCTATTTTGCCCTGCCAATCACGTGCAGACAGGGTTGCACAAGAGTGCAAAATAGCGCTTTTGTGCAATGCTGAATTCCATCAACGGAATTATGTCCGCCAGAGGCGAGCTGCGGCGGACAGGGGCGCATATGCACACCCCTGTCCGCCGACGCTTGATAAATCGAGCCCTAAATGGTCTGTGAGTTGTCTGAGAATTGGGTAATCTAATCTAACCTAATCTAATGTAATTGTAATTATAAGGACAGTGGTATACTAACAAAATATTATATTACTTGTGACTTATTGCAACGTGTTAATGGACTTTATTTACAAGCAGGTCACAAGGTCACTGTGATAATAGTCTGTTTAGTTACATTGTAGTGGGAAGTTTTGATATAAACTAAACAGCACTACAAAAGTGAGCAACTTGTTTTAAACATAATTTTTCTTCAAATATTTTCACATATGAACTGTGACTTTAAATTCAGCACTTTGGGTTTTACAGTTTAACAATAAGCAGGTCAATATCATTAACAGTCTCATGAGTGGTTTTGTATAATTCTATCTTGATAGTGTATTCACAAAGAATTAATGGACATTGAGTTTTATGTCTAAATATAGAAGTTACACTGCAGATAAAGCATTTAAAAAATGTACGATCTGCAACATAAAGCAAGCCACAATGTCTGCACCAAATGAAACTGTCCTCTGGCAGCTACAGGAAAAAATTCATTGTTGACAAAAAAAGGAGACAGTGTTTCCTAGGGTGGATTATATATGAAATAGTGGTGTTAATCTAACATGTGTAAAGTAGACTTCAAGACTGTCGCCATAAAATCTGTTCTTTGTAGAACAATTTTAAATTCTGTTACACTTCAGAGAAGCTTGTAGTTTTGTATTTGATTACTTTATTCTTCACAATTAAAGGGGCATCAAACCAAATGTTTTTTCATTTGTGATTCAGACAGAGCATTCATTTTTAAAACGTTTCCAGTTTACTCCTTTTATCAAATTTAATTTGTTTTTATGGTATTCTTTGTTAAACAAATACCTAGGTAGGTTTTGTGCACATTTCTGGAGCAGTATATCACAGAAAACACTGCTGCTGCCTAGTGTTCTTGCAAACGCATATTATAGTTATTTAAGGGTTGCCATATATTGCTCCAGTCACATGAACACTCCTGCCTGCTTTTCAACAAAGGATACCAAAAGAATGAAGTACATTTTATAATAGAAGTACATTGGAAAGTTTTTAATGTTACACTATATCTGAATCATAACATTTTTGGGCCTTATGTCCCTTTAATAACCAGACCCAAGAGTCTGTTATGATCTGAACAATTTAAAGTTCTTATTTTTGTTATGCCAAATATTTATGTTTTTAGCTGAAAATATGGAACCATTTTGCCCCAATGTTACCACCCATTTTCTATGTATTCGCTAATATACAAACTTTTAAATGGACAGTCTAGTCAAAAATAAAACTCATGGTTCAGATAGGGCATGTAATTTTAAACAACTTTCCAATTTACTTTAATCATAAATTTAGCTTTGTTCTCTTGTTATTCTTAGTTAAAGGCAAAACCTAGATAGGCTCATATGCTAATTTCTTAGCTCTTGAAGGCCGCCTCCTAATGCATTTTGACATTTTTTCACAACTAGAGGGTGTTAGTTCATGTGTGCCATATAGATAACATTGTGCTAACTCCCATGGAGTTACCTAGGAGCCAGCACTGATTGGCTAAAATGCAAGTCTGTCAAAAGAACTGAAATGAGGGGGCAGTCTGCAGCAGCTTAGATACAAGGTAATCAGAAAGGTAAAAAGTGTATTAATATAACTGTGTTGATTGTGCAAAACTGTGGAATGGGTAATAAAGGGATTATTTATCTTTTTTAAATAATAACAATTCTGATGTGGACTGTCCCTTTAAAACTGCTGGTGTGATGCTTAGGGTTATTTTAATCCCAGAAACTATAATTCAATCAAAGTGACTATAATTCAAACTTTCATATAAATTGAAGTTGCTGAAATATAATTATCTAGAAGCTGGTTTGCGTATAATAAACAATATATAACATCCGTTTTCACCTACCAATTCTACTTTTTAACAAATACAGGACAATGTAATTGGTTTCAACCTTATCTGGGGGTGGAAATGGGATAAACTGATATTTTCTTACTAAACCAGTTTGGGTATTACTTAAAGGGACCTTAAATACTTGACATTACATCAACAAACATTTAACAATTATAATGTAGAGTTTATTGAATTAATCCAAACCATATTGTTGTATTTTAGCATATATTAGCATACCTTCTAATAAGGTGGAGCATCAGTCCAGACGTTGGGAATGGGCTGGGCACTGTTGCGGTTATTGCTGTGAGCGTGCACACATGCAAACATTGCACTCTCCAGCAACATCAGAGACACTTTGCTTTCAGTAACCACAGCATTTGAGTGATCTGGTATGTGCCTCGCTGGCTCAAAAGGTATGACAGCGGCAGCTCTAAATCAAAACCTTTTTCCCCTAAGTATCTAAAATTATAATAACAAACAATCAGGTAGATTACGAGTTTTGCGTTACGGTTTTTAACGCTGAAAAAAAAACAAAATTTATGCTTACCTGATAAATTTCTTTCTTTTGCGATGTACCGAGTCCACAGATTCATCCTTCCTAACAGGAAGTGGCAAAGAGAGCACCACAGCAGAGCTGTCTATATAGCTCCCCCCTTAACTCCACCCCCCAGTCATTCGACCGAAGGCCAAGGAAGAAAAAAGAGAAACTATAAGGTGCAGAGGTGACTGAAGTTTTCAATAAAAAATACTATCTGTCTTGAATAGACAGGGCGGCCGTGGACTCGGTACATCGCAAAAGAAAGAAATTTATCAGGTAAACATACATTTTGTTTTCTTTTGCAAGATGTACCGAGTCCACGGATTCATCCTTACTTGTGGGATACCAATACCAAAGCTTTAGGACACGGATGAAGGGAGGGACAAGACAGGAACCTAAACGGAAGGCACCACTGCTTGCAAAACCTTTCTCCCAAAAATAGCCTCCAAAGAAGCAAAAGTATCAAATTTGGAAAATTTGGAAAAAGTATGAAGCGAAGACCAAGTCGCAGCAGTCTCATAAGCCAAACGGATGATGCTTTTCAGCCAAAAGGAAAGAGAGGTAGCCGTAGCCTTTTGACCCCTATGTTTCCCAGAATAGACAACAAAGAAGATGATTGACGAAAATCTTTGGTTGCCTGCAAATAGAACTTCAAAGCACGAACCATGTCCAAGTTGTGCAATAAACGTTCCTTCTTAGAAGAAGGATTAGGACACAGAGAAGGAACAACAATCTCCTGATTGATGTTCCTGTTAGTAACCACCTTAGGGAGGAACACAGGTTTGGTACGCAAGACCACCTTATCCGCATGGAAAACAAGATAAGGCGAGTCACATTGTAATGCAGATAATTCAGAAACCCTTCGAGCTGAAGAGATAGCAACTAGAAACAGAACTTACCAATATAGAATTTTAATATCTATGGAATGCATGGGTTCAAACGGAACCCCTTGAAGAACATTAAGAACTAAATTTAGACTCCAAGGCGGAGCAACAGGTTTAATCACAGGCTTGATTCTAACTAAAGCCTGACAAAAAGCCAGAACGTCTGAGACATCTGCCAGACGCTTGTGCAATAGAATGGACAGAGCAGATATCTGTACTTTTAAGGAACTAGCTGACAACCCTTTCTCCAATCCTTCTTGAAGAAAGGACAAAATCCTAGGAATCCTGATCTTACTACATGAGTAGCCTTTGGATTCGCACCAAAAAAGATATTTACGCCATATCTTATGATAGATTTTCTTGGTGACAGGCTTTCGAGCCTGAATCAAGGTATCTATGACCGACTCAGAAAAACCCTGCTTTGATAAAATCAAACGTTCAATCTCCAAGCAGTCAGTTGCAGAGAAATTAGATTTGGATGCTTGAACGGACCTTGAACCAGAAGGTCCTGTCGCAGTGGCAGAGTCCATGGTGGCAGAGATGACATGTCCACCAAGTCTGCATACCAAGTCCTGCGTGGCCACGCAGGCGCTATCAAAATCACCAAAGCTCTGTCCTGTTTGATTCTGGCAATCAGACGCGGACGGAGAGGGAAAGGTGGAAACACATAAGCCAGGTTGAACGACCAGGGTACTGCTAGTGCATCTATCAGTACTGCCTGAGGATCCCTGGACCTGGATCCGTAACAAGGAAGTTTGGCGTTCTGACGAGACGCCATCAGATACAATTCTGGTGTGCCCCATAGCCGAACCAGTTGAGCAAACACCTCCGGATGGAGCTCCCACTCTCCCGGATGAAAAGTCTGACGACTTAGAAAATCTGCCTCCCAGTTCTCTACCCCTGGGATATAGATCGCTGATAGATGGCAAGAGTGAGTCTCTGCCCATCGGATTATCCTGGAAACTTCCATCATCGCCAAGGAACTCCTTGTTCCCCCCTGATGATTGATATAAGCTACAGTCGTGATGTTGTCCGACTGAAATCTGATGAATCCGGCCGAAGCCAGCTGAGGCCACGCCTGAAGAGCATTGAATATCGCTCTTAATTCCAGAATATTTATCGGTAGGAGGGCCTCCTCCTGAGTCCACAAACCCTGTGCTTTCAGGGAATTCCAGACTGCACCCCAGCCCAGTAGGCTGGCGTCCGTCGTCACTATAACCCACGCTGGCCTGCGGAAACACATTCCCCGGGACAGGTGAACTTGTGACAGCCACCAAAGAAGAGAGTCTCTGGTCTCTTGATCCAGAGTTATCTGAGGAGATAAATCTGCATAATCCCCATTCCACTGTTTGAGCATGCATAGTTGCCGTGGTCTGAGATGCAAGCGAGCAAACGGAACTATGTCCATTGCCGCTACCATAAGTCCGATTACCTCCATACACTGAGCCACTGACGGCCCAAGGAATGGAATTAAGAGCTCGACAGGTGGTTAAAATCTTCGATGTCCTGACCTCCGTCAGAAAAATTTTCATGTCCACCGAATCTATCAGAGTTCCCAGGAATGGAACTCTTGTGAGAGGAAAAAGAGAAAACTCTTTTTCACGTTCACCTTCCACCCATGAGATCTTAGAAAGGCCAACACTAAGTCCGTGTGAGACTTGGCTAGTTGGAAAGTCGACGCTTGAATTAGGATGTCGTCTAGATAAGGCGCCACTGCTATGCCCCGCGGCCTTAGGACCGCCAGAAGGGACCCTAGCACCTTTGTGAAGATTCTTGGCACCGTGGCCTACCCGAAGGGAAGAGCCACAAACTGGTAATGCCTGTCCAGAAAGGCAAACCTGAGGAACTGCTGATGATCTTTGTGGATAGGAATGTGTAGATACGCATCCTTTAAGTCCACGGTGGTCATATATTGACCCTCCTGGATCATTGGTAAAATAGTCTGAATGGTCTCCATCTTGAAGGAATTGGTTAAGGATCTTGAGATCTAGAATTGGTCTGAAGGTTCCCTCTTTTCTTTTTTGGGAACCACAAACAGATTGGAGTAGAAACCTTGTCCCTGTTCTGCTTTCAGAACTGGGCAGATCACTCCCATGGTAAAAAGGTCTTCTACACAGCGTAAGAACGCCTCTCTTTTTGTCTGGTTTACAGACAATTGAGAAAGATGGAATCTCCCCCTTGGAGGAGAATCTTTGAAATCTAGAAGATACCCCTGGGTTACAATTTCTACGGCTCAGGAGTCCTGAACATCTCTTGCTCAGGCCTGAGCAAAAAGAGAGAGTCTGCCCCCTACTAGATCCGGTCCCGGATCGGGGGCTACCCCTTCATGCTGTCTTAGTGGCAGCAGCAGGTTTTTTGGCCTGTTTATCCTTGTTCCAAGCCTGGTTAGGTCTCCAGGTTGGCTTGGATTGAGCAAAGTTCCCCTCTTGCTTTGCAGCAGGGGAAGAGGAAGCGGGACCACCCTTGAAGTTTCGAAAGGAACGAAAATTATATTGTTTGGTCCTTGTCTTATTTGACTTATCTTGAGGGAGGGCATGACCCTTCCCCCCCAGTGATGTCTGAAATGATCTCTTTCAGTGCAGGCCCGAATAGGGTCTTACCTTTGAAAGGGATGTTCAAAATTTTAGATTTTGATGACACATCAGCCGACCAGGACTTAAGCCATAATGCTCTACGCGCTAAAATGGCAAAACCTGAATTCTTTGCCGCTAACTCAGCGAGATGAAAAGCGGCGTCTGTAATAAAAGAATTAGCTAGCTTAAGAGCCTTAATTCTGTCCAGAATATCATCTAGTGGGTTCTCCACCTGAAGAGCCTCCTCTAGAGCCTCAAACCAAAAGGCAGCTGCAGTGGTTACAGGAACAATGCACGCTATAGGTTGAAGAAGAAAACCTTGATGAACAAAAATTTTCTTTAGGAGACCCTCTAATTTTTAATCCATAGCATCTATGAAAGCACAACTGTCTTCAATAGGTATAGCTGTACGCTTAGCCAGAGTAGAAATAGCTCCCTCCACCTTAGGGACCATCTGCCATGAGTCCCGCATGGTGTCAGATATGGGAAACATTTTCTTAAAAACAGGAGGGGGAGCGAACGGAATAACTGGTCTATCCCACTCCTTAGTAACAATGTCCGAAATCCTCTTAGGAACCGGAAAAACATCAGTGTAAACAGGAACCTCTAAATATTTGTCCATTTTACACAATTTCTCTGGAACTACAATAGGGTCACAATCATCCAGAGTCGCTAAAACCTCCCTGAGCAATAAACGGAGGTGTTCTAGCTTAAATTTAAATGCCGTCATATCTGAATGTCTGAGGGAACACCCTTCCTGAATCAGGAATCTCTCCCTTAGATAGCAAATCCCTCATCCCTACCTCAGAACATTGTGAGGGAATATCGGATACGGTGACTAAAGCGTCAGAAGGCTCAGCATTTGTTCTTAACCCAGAGCTACTGCGCTTCCCTTGCAACCCTGGCAGTTTAGATAAAACCTCTGTGAGAGTAGTATTCATAACTGAGGCCATATCTTGCAAGGTGAAAGAATTAGACGCACTAGAAGTACTTGGCGTCGCTTGTGCGGGCGTTACTGGTTGTGACACTTGGGGAGAACTAGATGGCAAAACCTGATTTCCTTCTGTCTGAGAATCATCTAATGCCAAACTCTTATAAGTCAAAATATGCTGTTTGCAATTTATAGACATATCAGTACAAGTAGGACACATTCTAAGAGGGGGTTCCACAATGGCTTCTAAACAAATTTAGCAATGAGTTTCCTCAATGTCAGACATGTTGAACAGGCTAGAAATGAGACAAGCAAGCTTGGAAAAACACTTTATTTAATGAAAAAAAAACACAATTTTCAATAACGTTACTGTGCCTTTAAGAGAAAAAAAGGCATACACAAACTGCAAAACTGCTTAAAATTACTCCAAACTTTCCGAAATTTTTACAGTATATCCATCCATCACCACAAGTATTAAGGTAATTAACCCTCAAATGAGAAAACCTGATTGAAAAGTGTTTAAAACCCGGTAAAACCCTTGTCAGCACCCAGCCACAGCTCTGCTGCGGCGCCTACCTGCCCTCAAGGATCAAGAATGTGGAAATAAAGCTTTGATTAGGCCCTTAGAAGTGCACCAGGACCCTTCTGTTGTAGCTTGCTGCTTGCCTATGTAAAACAAATGCACAACTGAGGCGCGAAAATAGGCCCCGCCCCTCTCACTCAATGTTGCTGGGGCCTACACATAAATCTACAAAACGATCTTTGAGCCATGTGGGTTAGAAAAAAAACCAAATAAGCCAAGTGAACCCACAAAAACAGAAGTCCCAAATGAAATAAACACAGTACTCCCAGACACACAAACTGAGTGCCCATAAGATTAGCCCTATATGCAAGCTAGTAATACCCCATCTAATACTAGGATTACTGCTTACCCTTCCCCTAATGGGGATACTGTCAGCCTTTCTGTAGTTATTCAAGTCTCTGCAGAAAATAATGACTGAACATACCTCATTGCTGTATAGCAAGAAACCGTTCCTCACACTGAAGTTTTCCTGTACTCCTCAGCTTCTGTGGGAACAGCAGTGGACCTTAGTTACAAATGCTAAGATCATCATCCTCCAGGCAGAAATCTTCATCTATGTCCTGCCTGAGAGTAAATAGTACAACACCGGTACCATTTAAAAATAACAAACTCTTGATTGAAGATAAAATAAAACTAACAGTTTAACACCTCTTTCACTTTACCCTTCCTGCTTAGAGCCGACAAAGAGAATGACTGGGGGGTTGAGTTAAGGGGGGAGCTATATAGACAGCTCTGCTGTGGTGCTCTCTTTACCACTTCCTGTTAGGAAGGATAATATCCCACAAGTAAGGATGAATCTGTGGACTCGGTACATCTTGCAAAAGAAAATCGCAATTTCAGCGTAATGGCAGTAACGCACTATTACGAGTCATTTCGGTATTGCTATACCGCAAGCATTTTAGCCTGTAACGCAAAGTCCATTCCGCACTCAAAAAAATTACGTTTTTGGTGGGATTTCCATAGCCCCGGTATTACAGGTTGTGCGGTCTGGCTAAAATGCTTGCATTACAGCCTATACCAACACAATCCATACCGCTGTCTGTGAGCAGTAGTTACAGATTTTGTGTAAAAAAAAAATGTTTCACAAAAAACTTATAACTAAAATGTTACAAAGTACAGTAACACCCATAAACTACCTATTAACCCTTAAACCGCCGCCCTCCTGCATCGCAAACACTATATTAAATTTATTAAACCCTAATCCGCAGCCCACCCACATTGCGACTATTAAATAAATGTATTAACTCATAATCTGCCGCCCCCGACATCGCCAACACTATAATAAAGCTATTAACCCCTAATCCAATGCTCTCCGACATCACTGAAACTATGTTATTAACCCCTGAACCTTCGGCCTCCCACATCGCTGCCACTAAACTAAACATATTTACCCACAAACAGCCGGCCCCCGACATCGCAAAACAATAAATAAAACTATTAACCCCTAAACCTAACACCCCCCTAACTTTAAATTAAAATTACAATATAACTATATTTAAATAAATAAAAACTTACCTGTGAAATAAAAATAAACCTAACATTAAACTATAAATTAACCTAACTATTCTAATAAAATAAAAAAAACAGAATTTATGCTTACCTGATAAATTACTTTCTCCAACGGTGTGTCCGGTCCACGGCGTCATCCTTACTTGTGGGATATTCTCTTCCCCAACAGGAAATGGCAAAGAGCCCAGCAAAGCTGGTCACATGATCCCTCCTAGGCTCCGCCTTCCCCAGTCATTCGACCGACGTAAAGGAGGAATATGCATAGGAGAAATCATATGATACCGTGGTGACTGTAGTTAGAGAAAATAATTCATCAGACCTGATTAAAAAACCAGGGCGGGCCGTGGACCGGACACACCGTTGGAGAAAGTAATTTATCAGGTAAGCATAAATTCTGTTTTCTCCAACATAGGTGTGTCCGGTCCACGGCGTCATCCTTACTTGTGGGAACCAATACCAAAGCTTTAGGACACGGATGATGGGAGGGAGCAAATCAGGTCACCTAGATGGAAGGCACCACGGCTTGCAAAACCTTTCTCCCAAAAATAGCCTCAGAAGAAGCAAAAGTATCAAATTTGTAAAATTTGGTAAAAGTGTGCAGTGAAGACCAAGTCGCTGCCTTACATATCTGATCAACAGAAGCCTCGTTCTTGAAGGCCCACGTGGAAGCCACAGCCCTAGTGGAGTGAGCTGTGATTCTTTCAGGAGGCTGCCGTCCGGCAGTCTCATAAGCCAATCGGATGATGCTTTTAAGCCAAAAAGAGAGAGAGGTAGAAGTTGCTTTTTGACCTCTCCTTTTACCAGAATAAACAACAAACAAGGAAGATGTTTGTCTGAAATCCTTTGTAGCCTCTAAATAGAATTTTAGAGCACGAACTACATCCAAATTGTGAAACAAACGTTCCTTCTTTGAAACTGGATTCGGACACAAAGAAGGCACAACTATCTCCTGGTTAATATTTTTGTTAGAAACAACTTTCGGAAGAAAACCAGGTTTAGTACGCAAAACCACCTTATCTGCATGGAACACTAGATAAGGAGAAGAACACTGCAGAGCAGATAACTCTGAAACTCTTCTAGCAGAAGAAATTGCAACCAAAAACAAAACTTTCCAAGATAGTAACTTAATATCTACGGAATGTAAGGGTTCAAACGGAACCCCTTGAAGAACTGAAAGAACTAAATTGAGACTCCAAGGAGGAGTCAAAGGTTTGTAAACAGGCTTGATTCTAACCAGAGCCTGAACAAAAGCTTGAACATCTGGCACAGCCGCCAGCTTTTTGTGAAGTAAAACAGATAAAGCAGAAATCTGTCCCTTCAAAGAACTTGCAGATAATCCTTTCTCCAAACCTTCTTGTAGAAAGGATAGAATCTTAGGAATTTTTATCTTGTTCCATGGGAATCCTTTAGATTCGCACCAACAGATATATTTTTTCCATATTTTATGGTAGATTTTTCTAGTTACAGGCTTTCTAGCCTGAATAAGAGTATCAATGACAGAATCTGAGAACCCACGCTTTGATAAAATCAAGCGTTCAATCTCCAAGCAGTCAGTTGGAGTGAGGCCAGATTTGGATGTTCGAACGGACCTTGAACAAGAAGGTCCTGTCTCAAAGGTAGCCTCCATGGTGGAGCCGATGACATATTCACCAGGTCTGCGTACCAAGTCCTGCGTGGCCACGCAGGAGCTATCAAGATCACCGAAGCCCTCTCCTGATTGATCCTGGCTACCAGCCTGGGAATGAGAGGAAACGGTGGGAATACATAAGCTAGTTTGAAGGTCCAGGGCGCTACTAGTGCATCTACTAGAGTCGCCCTGGGATCCCTGGATCTGGACCCGTAGCAAGGAACCTTGAAGTTCTGACGAGACGCCATCAGATCCATATCTGGAATGCCCCATAATTGAGTTAGTTGGGCAAAGATTTCCGGATGGAGTTCCCACTCCCCCGGATGAAAAGTCTGACGACTCAGAAAATCCGCTTCCCAATTTTCCACTCCTGGGATGTGGATTGCAGACAAGTGGCAGGAGTGATTCTCCGCCCATTGAATTATTTTGGTCACTTCTTCCATCGCTAGGGAACTCCTTGTTCCCCCCTGATGGTTGATATATGCAACAGTCGTCATGTTGTCTGATTGAAACCTTATGAATTTGGCCTTTGCTAGTTGAGGCCAAGCCTTGAGAGCATTGAATATCGCTCTCAGTTCCAGAATGTTTATCGGGAGAAGAGATTCTTCCCGAGACCATAGACCCTGAGCTTTCAGGGGTTCCCAGACCGCGCCCCAGCCCACCAGACTGGCGTCGGTCGTGACAATGACCCACTCTGGTCTGCGGAAGCTCATCCCTTGTGACAGGTTGTCCAGGGTCAGCCACCAACGGAGTGAATCTCTGGTCCTCTGATCTACTTGGATCGTCGGAGACAAGTCTGTATAATCCCCATTCCACTGTCTGAGCATGCACAGTTGTAATGGTCTTAGATGAATTCGCGCAAAAGGAACTATGTCCATTGCCGCAACCATCAAACCTATTACTTCCATGCACTGCGCTATGGAAGGAAGAAGAACAGAATGAAGTACTTGACAAGAGTTTAGAAGTTTTGTTTTTCTGGCCTCTGTCAGAAAAATCTTCATTTCTAAGGAGTCTAATATTGTTCCCAAGAAGGGAACTCTTGTTGACGGGGATAGAGAACTTTTTTCTATGTTCACTTTCCACCCGTGAGATCTGAGAAAGGCTAGGACAATGTCCGTATGAGCCTTTGCTTGTGGCAGAGACGACGCTTGAATCAGTATGTCGTCCAAGTAAGGTACTACTGCAATGCCCCTTGGTCTTAGCACCGCTAGAAGGGACCCTAGTACCTTTGTGAAAATCCTTGGAGCAGTGGCTAATCCGAATGGAAGTGCCACAAACTGGTAATGTTTGTCCAGAAAGGCGAACCTTAGGAACCGATGATGTTCCTTGTGGATAGGAATATGTAGATACGCATCCTTTAAATCCACCGTGGTCATGAATTGACCTTCCTGGATGGTAGGAAGAATTGTCCGAATGGTTTCCATTTTGAACGATGGAACCCTGAGAAATTTGTTTAGGATCTTGAGATCCAAAATTGGTCTGAATGTTCCCTCTTTTTTGGGAACTATGAACAGATTGGAGTAAAACCCCATCCCTTGTTCTCCTAATGGAACAGGATGAATCACTCCCATCTTTAACAGGTCTTCTACACATTGTAAGAATGCCTGTTTTTTTATTTGGTCTGAAGACAATTGAGACCTGTGGAACCTTCCCCTTGGGGGTAGTTCCTTGAATTCCAGGAGATAACCTTGAGAAACTATTTCTAGCGCCCAAGGATCCTGAACATCTCTTGCCCAAGCTTGAGCGAAGAGTGAGAGTCTGCCCCCCACCAGATCCGGTCCCGGATCGGGGGCCAACATCTCATGCTGTCTTAGTAGCGGTAGCAGTCTTCTTGGCCTGCTTACCTTTGTTCCAGCCTTGCATCGGTCTCCAGGCTGGCTTGGTTTGAGAAGTATTACCCTCTTGCTTAGAGGATGTAGAATTTGAGGCTGGTCCGTTTCTGCGAAAGGGACGAAAATTTGGTTTATTTTTAGCCTTAAAAGACCTATCCTGAGGAAGGGCGTGGCCCTTTCCCCCAGTGATGTCTGAAATAATCTCTTTCAAGTCAGGGCCAAACAGCGTTTTCCCCTTGAAAGGGATGTTAAGCAATTTGTTCTTGGAGGACACATCCGCTGACCAAGACTTTAGCCAAAGCGCTCTGCGCGCCACAATAGCAAAACCTGAATTTTTCGCCGCTAATCTAGCTAATTGCAAAGTGGCGTCTAAGGTAAAAGAGTTAGCCAATTTAAGTGCTTGAACTCTGTCCATAACCTCCTCATAAGAAGATGCTTTATTGAGCGACTTTTCTAGTTCTTCGAACCAGAAACACGCTGCTGTAGTGACAGGAACAATGCATGAAATTGGTTGTAGAAGGTAACCTTGCTGAACAAACATCTTTTTAAGCAAACTCTCTAATTTTTTATCCATAGGATCTTTGAAAGCACAACTATCTTCTATAGGGATAGTAGTGCGTTTGTCCAGAGTAGAAACCGCCCCCTCGACCTTGGGGACTGTCTGCCATAAGTCCTTCCTGGGGTCGACCATAGGAAATAATTTCTTAAATATAGGGGGAGGGACAAAAGGTATGCCGGGCCTTTCCCATTCTTTATTTACAATGTCCGCCACCCGCTTGGGTATAGGAAAAGCTTCGGGGGGCACCGGGACCTCTAGGAACTTGTCCATCTTACATAATTTCTCTGGAATGACCAAATTGTCACAATCATCCAGAGTAGATAACACCTCCTTAAGCAGAGCGCGGAGATGTTCCAATTTAAATTAGAATGTAATAACGTCAGGTTCAGCTTGTTGAGAAATTTTTCCTGAATCTGAAATTTCTCCCTCAGACAAAACCTCCCTGGCCCCTTCAGACTGGTGTAAGGGCATGTCAGAACCATTATCATCAGCGTCCTCATGCTCTTCAGTATCTAAAACAGAGCAGTCGCGCTTTCGCTGATAAGTGGGCATTTTGGCTAAAATGTTTTTAATAGAATTATCCATTACAGCCGTTAATTGTTGCATAGTAAGGAGGATTGGCGCAGTAGATGAACTAGGGACCTCCTGAGTGGGCAAGACTTGGGTAGACATAGAAGGAGATGATGCAGTACCATGCTTACTCCCCTCACTTAAGGAATCATTTTGGGCAACATTATTATCAGTGGCATCATTGTCCCTACTTTGTTTATCACATTCATCACATATATTTAAATGGAGAGGAACCTTGGCTTCCGAACATACAGAACATCGTCTATCTGATGGTTCAGACATGTTAATAGGCATAAACTTGATAACAAAGCACAAAAAACGTTTTAAAATAAAACCGTTACTGTCACTTTAAATTTTAAACTGAACACACTTTATTACTGAATATGTGAAAAAGTATGAAGGAATTGTTCAAAAGTCACCAAAATTACACCACAGTGTCTTAAAGCCTTAAAAGTATTGCACACCAAATTTGAAAACTTTAACTCTTAAAATAACGGAACCGGAGCCGTTTTTACATTTAACCCCTATATAGTCCCTGGTATCTGCTTTGCTGAGACCCAACCAAGCCCAGAGGGGAATACGATACCAAATGACGCCTTCAATAAGCTTTTTCAGTGGATCTGAGCTCCTCACACATGCATCTGCATGCCTTGCTTTCCAAAAACAACTGCGCATTAGTGGCGCGAAAATGAGGCTCTGCCTATGACTAGAAAAGGCCCCCAGTGAAAAAGGTGTCCAATACAGTGCCTGCCGTTTTTTTAATACAATTCCCAAGATTAAAATAACTCTTCAAATTTATAATCCATTAAATATGCTTATAAAGTAATCGTTTTAGCCCAGAAAAATGTCTACCAGTCTTTAAAGCCCTTGTGAAGCCCTTTATTCTTATATTAAAACTAAGAAAATGGCTTACCGGATCCCATAGGGAAAATGACAGCTTCCAGCATTACCAAGTCTTGTTAGAAATGTGTCATACCTCAAGCAGCAAAGTCTGCCCACTGTTTCCCCCAACTGAAGTTACTTCATCTCAACAGTCCTGTGTGGAAACAGCCATCGATTTTAGTAACGGTTGCTAAAATCATCTTCCTCTTACAAACAGAAATCTTCATCTCTTTTCTGTTTCAGAGTAAATAGTACATACCAGCACTATTTTAAAATAACAAACTCTTGATTGAAGAATAAAACTACATTTAAACACCAAAAAACTCTAAGCCATCTCCGTGGAGATGTTGCCTGTGCAACGGCAAAGAGAATGACTGGGGAAGGAGGAGCCTAGGAGGGATCATGTGACCAGCTTTGCTGGGCTCTTTGCCATTTCCTGTTGGGGAAGAGAATATCCCACAAGTAAGGATGACGCCGTGGACCGGACACACCTATGTTGGAGAAAATACTACCAATTAAAAAATCTAAATTACAAATTTAAAAAAACACTACGAAAAAAATTAAAAAAATCTAAAATTGCCCAAACCCTAATCTAAAAAAAAAAACACCTCAAACAATTAAAAAAAATACCTAACATTAACCAAAGAATATCTACTCACGGTTCCTGAAGTCCGGACATCCATCTCCATCCAGGCGGCGTCTTCTATCTTCATCCCAGCTGCGCTGAGCGGCGAAGACATCCAGTGCGGAGCGTCCTCTTCATACGGTCAACGCCGTACACTGAAGCTTCAATGCAAGGTAACCGTTTCAAAATAGCGTACCTTGCATTCCTATTGGCCGATTTGATTTTTCAAATTCAAATCAGCCAATAGGATGAGAGCTTCTGAAATCCTACTGGCTGTTCAAAGCAGTAGCTCTCATCCTATTGGCTGATTTGAATTTGAAGAATAAAATTAGCCAATAGGAATGCAAGGTACACCATTTTGAAACGGCAACCTTGCATTGAAGCTTCAGTGTACCATGGGGACCGTATGAAGAGGACGCTCCGCACTGGATGTCTTCGCCACTCTGTTCCGCGCCGCCGGGATGAAGATAGAGGACACCCCCATGATGGATGAAGATGTCGCCGCCTGGATGAAGACTTCTCGCCGCCTGGATGGAGATAGATGTCCAGACTTCAGGAACTGTGAATAGATATTCTGGGGTTAGTGTTGGGTGTTTTTTTTTTAAGATTAAGGTTTGGGCAATTTAATAAAGAGCTAAATGCCCTTTTAAGGGCAATGAAAAGGAGCTGAATGCCCTTTTAAGGGTAATGCCAATACAAATGCCCCTTTGGGAGCAATGGGTAGATTAGGTTTTTTTTAGAGTTAGTTTTTTTATTTTGGGGGTGGTTGGTTTTACTGTTGGGGGAACTTTGTATTTTTTTACAGGTAAAAGAGCTGTTTAACTTAGGGCAATGCCCTACAAAAAGCCCTTTTAAGGGCTATTGGTAATTTATTGTAGGCTAGGTGTATTTTTATTTTGGGGGTGCTTTTTTATTTTTATAGCGCAATTAGATTAGGTGTAATTGTTTTTATTTCTGATAATTTCGTTTATTATTTTTTGTAACCTTAGTGTTTTTTCTTTTTCGTAACTTAGTGTTTATTATTTTTTGTAATTTTAGATTTTTTAATTTCTCTCGTAGTGTTAGGTTTTTCTAAATTTGTAATTTACATTTTTTAATTGGTATTTTTTTTTTATTTGATTAGAATAGTAAGGTTAGGTTAATTTATAGTTTAATGGTGGGTTTATTTTTATTTCACAGGTAAGTTTTTATCTATTTAAAGATAGTTATATTGAAATTTTAATTTAAAGTTAGGGGGGGTGTTAGGTTTAGGGGTTAATAGTTTAATTTAGTGTTGTGGGGGGCCGGCAGTTTAGGGGTTAATAGGTTTATTTAGTTGCGGCGGTGTGGGAGGCTGGAGGTTTAGGGGTTAATAACTATTATAGTGTCGGCGATGTCGGGAAGCGCCGGAATAGGGGTTAATAACTTTATTATAGTGTTGTCAATGTCGGGGAGCGGCGGAATAGGGAATAACTTGATTTAGGTCTCGGTGATGTCGGGGGCGGCGGATTCAGGGTTAATAACTTCTAATAGTGTTGGCGATGTCGGGGAGCGGCGGATTAGGGGTTAATAACTTATATTAGTGTCAGCGATGTTGGGGAGCGGCGGATTAGAGGATAAAAAAATTGTTAGTGTCGGCGATGTTGGGGAGCGGCGGATTAGGGGTGTTTAGACTTGGGGTTTATCTTAGGGTGCTTAGGTTTAAACTTAACTTTTTTTCCCCATAGACATCAATGGGGTTGCGTTACAGAGATTTTTCATTCCGCAATCGCAGGTGTTAGTTTTTTTCTGACACTCTCTCGCATTGATGTCTATGGGGGAAAGCGTGCATGAGAACGTCAAAGCAGCCCTTGGCTTTTGTGCGGTATGGAGCTTAACGCTACCATATCGCAAGCACAAGGAGGCTTTTCAGTAACTCGTAATGGCAGCGCTATGGAGAGTGAAATAACGCACGCTACTTAGTCTGTTCAATGCATAAGGGAAGGAGGCAGTGGGAGGTGGGATAAGGCTTGGGGAAAAGTGATCTGGGAGGGGGGCCGCTACACTACAGAAAAATGAATTGTTATACAGGGAGTGCAGAATTATTAGGCAAATGAGTATTTTGACCACATCATCCTCTTTATGCATATTGTCTTACTCCAAGCTGTATAGGCTCGAAAGCCTACTACCAATTAAGCATATTAGGTGATGTGCATCTCTGTAATGAGAAGGGGTGTGGTCTAATGACATCAACACCCTATATCAGGTGTGCATAATTATTAGGCAACTTCCTTTCCTTTGGCAAAATGGGTCAAAAGAAGGACTTGCAGGCTCAGAAAAGTCAAAAATAGTGAGATATCTTGCAGAGGGATGCAGCACTCTTAAAATTGCAAAGCTTCTGAAGCGTGATCATCGAACAATCAAGCGTTTCATTCAAAATAGTCAACAGGGTCGCAAGAATCGTGTGGAAAAACCAAGGTGCAAAATAACTGCCCATGAACTGAGAAAAGTCAAGCGTGCAGCTGCCAAGATGCCACTTGCCACCAGTTTGGCCATATTTCAGAGCTGCAACATCACTGGAGTGCCCAAAAGCACAAGGTGTGCAATACTCAGAGACATGGCCAAGGTAAGAAAGGCTGAAAGACGACCACCACTGAACAAGACACACAAGCTGAAACGTCAAGACTGGGCCAAGAAATATCTCAAGACTGATTTTTCTAAGGTTTTATGGACTGATGAAATGAGAGTGAGTCTTGATGGGCCAGATGGATGGGCCCGTGGCTGGATTGGTAAAGGGCAGAGAGCTCCAGTCCGACTCAGACGCCAGCAAGGTGGAGGTGGAGTACTGGTTTGGGCTGGTATCATCAAAGATGAGCGTGTGGGGCCTTTTCGGGTTGAGGATGGAGTCAAGCTCAACTCCCAGTCCTACTGCCAGTTTCTGGAAGACACCTTCTTCAAGCAGTGGTACAGGAAGAAGTCTGCATCCTTCAAGAAAAACATGATTTTCATGCAGGACAATGCTCCATCACACGCGTCCAAGTACTCCACAGCGTGGCTGGCAAGAAAGGTTATAAAAGAAGAAAATCTAATGACATGGCCTCCTTGTTCACCTGATCTGAACCCCATTGAGAACCTGTGGTCCATCATCAAATGTGAGATTTACAAGGAGGGAAAACAGTACACCTCTCTGTACAGTGTCTGGGAGGCTGTGGTTGCTGCTGCACGCAATGTTGATGGTGAACAGATCAAAACACTGACAGAATCCATGGATGGCAGGCTTTTGAGTGTCCTTGCAAAGAAAGGTGGCTATATTGGTCACTGATTTGTTTTTGTTTTGTTTTTGAATGTCAGAAATGTATATTTGTGAATGTTGAGATGTTATATTGGTTTCACTGGTAAATATAAATAATTGAAATGGGTATATATTTGTTTTTTGTTAAGTTGCCTAATAATTATGCACAGTAATAGTCACCTGCACACACAGATATCCCCCTAAAATAGCTATAACTAAAAACAAACTAAAAACGACTTCCAAAACTATTCAGCTTTGATATTAATGAGTTTTTTGGGTTCATTGAGAACATGGTTGTTCAATAATAAAATTAATCCTCAAAAATACAACTTGCCTAATAATTCTGCACTCCCTGTATATATATATAAAAAAAAACTAATTTTTTTAAGCGAACTGGGTACTGGCAGGAAAAATGGCGACAAATAGGTATAAAGGTGAGGGTTAGAAAGCTGTTTGGGGGGATCAGGGAGGTTGGGGACTAAGGGGGTATCCTACACTGAATATATAGTCTTTCTGCCAGTACTTAAGATGGCGGTGACAACTGTGGGGTGGCGGAGGGAAGAGAGCTGTTTGAGAGGGGTCATGGAGGGATCAGGAGGTGGGAGGCTGATCTCTACACTAAAGCTAAAATTAACCCTACAAGCTACCTAAATTAAACCCTTCACTGCTAGGCATAATACAAGTGTGGTGTGCAGCTGCATTTAGCAGCCTTCTAATTACCAAAAAGCAACGCCAAAGCCATATAAGTCTGCTATTTCTGAACAAAGGGGATCCCAGAGAAGCATTTACAACCATTTGTGCCATAATTCCATGTATGTTTGTTCTGGGACCGTGCATGAAGAAATAAAGGTATTTTATTAAATTTTGAGGCTGGAATCATTCTGTCTTTTGATATTCAAGTGGACCTGGCAAGTCTAATATTCCGTGCCCCTCAACAAAGGATAAGTGTGCTGTTTTCCACATCTATTGTAAATAATTTCAGTGAGAAACCTAAAGTTAGTGAAAAAGTTACTGATTATTTTTTTTTTATCGCCTTTGGCAGTAAAATGGTGGCATGAAATATACCAAAATGGGTCTAGATCAATACTTTGGGTTGTCTACTACACTCACTAAAGCTAAAAGTAACCCTACAAGCTACCTAACTAACCCCTTCACTGCTGGACATAATACAAGTGTGGTGCACAATGGTATTTAGCGGCCTTCTAATTACCAAAAAGTAATGAAAAAAGCCACATATGTTTGCTATTTCTGAACAAAAGGGATCCCAGAGAAGCATTTACAACCATTTGTGCCATAATTGCACAAGCTGTTTGTAAATAGTTTCAGTGAGAAACCTAAAGTTTGTGAAAAAGTTAACTTTTTTTTAATTTGATTGTATTTGGCAGTGAAATGGTGGCATGAAATATACCAAAATGGGCCTAGATCAATACTTTGGGTTGTTATTCAGGGATTAAGGCAGGTTTTGGCAAACCCAGGAGCCAGGGAGTCAAGGGTTGTTCTCCATATATCTAAATACAAATCTATAAATATTCTTACTGGCTACTACATTTTAAACAGACTTGTCGACCCCTGGATTTTAAACATACAGTTTGATAGGGAGGGTCATTCAGGTTGGGAGTATCCCTTAGGGCAGACATCCTCAAACTTGGCCCTCCAGAGGTTTTAGAACTACATTTCCCATGATGCTTAGCCAGCATATCAGCTGGCTGAGCATCATGGGAAATGTAGTTCCAAAACCTCTGGAGGGCCAAGTTTGAGGATGTCTGCCTTAGGGACTGAATATATAAAGCTCTCCATTCTGAGATTAGCTATGAAGTCTTTTGCATAATTTCTCTCCACTGCTTTATAAATATCAGTAACCTTGCACTGCTTACTATTACCACATGGGACTCTTATTTATAGTAATGCTGGTTTCCAGTGGTATTAATATTATAATATCTAGCATAGAGTCTAATGGATCTAATGAATTATGCTACAGAAGAACCAGAATTTAAAAAAAAAAAAATTATAATGCTTATCATGTGCAGTTAGCTACAGGATTGTAAACTAGGCAATATAATTTTAGTAATTTATTAATAACTAATAGTAAAAGATGGAGCATATAACATGCACAACACATACAGTACATTTTCTATATATGCATAGAATATGTCAGTAATAAACACTACATTGCAAAAGGTCTCCATACAAAAAATGTGCAATGTTTTTCATACTTGAATGCTAAAGCTTCACAGAATGTGAGTCATTGGAACACAAAAACAAACCTAAACATACAAATCTACAAGTGAATCATTGTAGCAAAAGACATTTATGTTTTGGAATGTTCGTGTCAAGGTCCTAACATAAATCCCAAAAATAAATAGACGACATGTGTATCAAACAGTAACAAAATATCTATGATTTTGAAAAAGTCTAAAGAGAAACTTGCCAAAATATCTCTAAGCAGATCGGCAGCATTGATCAGTACAGAAAATGTTTTGTTAAAGTAATTGCTGTTAAAAGAAGTGTCAATAATGTTTATAAAGGGCACTGAATGTTGTTTGATGAATATGTTCCATAAACACTAAAACATATGATTCTTTTTTGTTGTTTGATTTCTTTTTCTATTTATTTATTAATGTTGGAATGAAAACAATTTTAACCTCATAAACCAATATGACGTATAGTTACGTCATGCAGTGCTTTGCCTATCGTACCACATGACATATTTATACGTTGGAGCTGCAGGAAGCTCCAGGAGTTTCGGCTGGAGTTCCTGAGCTCCAGGCATCTGCCTGCATATGGAACTGGAGAACAATCGGTGCTCTGGTTTCATATGAAAGAAGATGCCAGATTGTGTGTGTCACCATCTGTAAGGTACATTTGGTGGTGCCTGCGGGTGGTGTGGGAGGGCATCAGGGAGGCGGGTGGCAGAGGAAGGGGGAGAGAAGAGGGAGGGAGTGGGATAGCCCTACACTGCAGAAAAAATAAATAAAGTTAGAGGGAGCGATAGGGATCTTCTACACTATAGAAAAAATGTGGGGTGGGGGGTCCCTAAATAATGATCGCCAGAGAGGGGAAGGTGGGGGGAACACTACACTACAGAAAGTTTATGTATGTATTTTATAGAGACTGGCAGACAGCTGCAAATACTAAAGATGGCCGCAAGTAGTGGGAGGGGAAGGATATGAGAGCTATTTGGGGGATCAGGGAGGTGGGAGGGTTGAAGAAGAGCAATACACTGCAGAGAAAAATAAATATAAAATAAATAAATAATAATAATAAAAAAACTAAACTGCATACTGACAGACTGTCTGCCAGTAACTAAGATGGTGGTGACCAGTGGAGGGTGAAGGAGGGAAGACAGCAGTTTGGGAGGGATCATGGCGGGATCAGGGGTGGGTGGTGTCAGGTGGGAGGGTAATCACTACACTAAAGCTAAAATTAACCTTACAAGCTACCTGATTAACACTTTCACTACCTTGTCAACCTGCTCATGCTCACAATTATGTAATCACACTACACATGTTTGAAAGTAATGTGTGGAATGTGAATATGTAATGACCAGCATGCGCAGATAAAGGTAGAAAATGTCGACAAGGGAATTGATCTGCTGCTTCCATTATAAACGCTGGCCATGAACATGCGCAGTTCAAGTTGTTATCCATAATTCCCCCATGTTCACTTTCCTTTTTGCCTCAGCCTGGTTCCCACCCCGCCGAAGGTTCACTAGGGGTGTATATCAGAGGATCTAAGATCGGCACAGCTCCCCTTCCAATCCTCTGACATCCACCTCAAGTGATGCCCCCCCTTGAACCACCCAGGCGGGACAAAAAAAAGATAGTGGAGATCAAGGAATTACCAGAAGTTACAGCCAATCGTCTGGCAACACATTCTGCTGTTTTTCCCTTATTGAGATTTGCTACCTGCATCTGCACATGCTATTCATTGCATAATCACATTCCACACATTCCTTTTCAAACATATGTGGAGTGTGATTACGTAATTGTGAGCATGCGCAGGTCGAGGTAGGTAGCTATTTTCGACAGAACACCAGGAATAATAGAAGTGCAGCTGCAATTAGCGGCATTCTAATTACCAAATAGCAATGGTAAAGCCATGCATATCTGCTATTTCTGAACAAAGGGGATCAGAGAGAAGCTTTTACAATCATTTGCTCCCTGATTGCACAAGCAATATATAAATAATTTCAGTGAGAAACCCAAAGTTTGTGAAAAAGTTAATGTTTTTTGTTTATATTATCGCATTTGGCGGTAAAATGGTGGCATGAAAAATGGGCCTAGATCAAAACCTTAGGTTGTCTATTTAATTTTTTTTTATTTTGACAGGTAAATTTAAAAAAACAACAAGGCTCTATTTCTGTTAAAATGGAGTGATAGCAAAAATGCTAAAAATTCTCCGGTATTTTTGGCTACATGGAGCCCATAATCTTAACCCCTTAACGCCCGAGGACGTGCAGGGTACGTCCTCTAAAGGATGTCAGTTAACGACCAAGGACGTACCCTGCACGTCCTCGGTGTGGAAAGCAGCTGGAAGCGATCCTGCTCGCTTCCAGCTGCTTTCCGGTTATTGCAGCGATGCCTCGATATCGAGGCATCCTGCAATAACACTGTCTGGCCATCCGATGCAGAGAGAGCCACTCTGTGGCCCTCTCTGCACCGGACATCGATGGCCGGTATCGTTGGTGGGTGGGAGCCGACTTGGGAGGCGGGTGGGCGGCCATCGGTGAGTTGCGTAAGGTGGAGGGGGGCGGGATCGGAAGCGGAGCCGACGGGGGCGCGCACGGGCGCGCGCGCGTGCACGGGGGGGGGGGGGGGGGGCGCGTGCACGGGGCGGGAGCGGGTGGGAACCGCTACACTACAGAAAAAAAGTTAAAGAAAAGTAAAAAAAAAATTAAATAAACGTTTTTTTTTTAACCATCTAAGGGATCTGGAAGGGGTGGGGGGTTGGTCTTGGGGGGGGGGGAAAGCTACACTACAGAAAAGGGACATTTTTTATTTAAAAAAAGCATTTTTTTCACTAAACTGGGTACTGGCAGACAGCTGCCAGTACCCAAGATGGCGCACATTAAGTCAGAGGGGGAGGGTTAGAGAGCTGTTTAGTGGGGGATCAGTGAGGTTGGGGGCTAAGGGGGATCCCTACACAGAAGCATATGTAAATATGCTAACAAAAAATGCACAAAAAAGCCCAAATATACCTTTTATTTTAGTACTGGCAGAGTTTCTGCCAGTACTTAAGATGGCGGGGACATTTGTGGGGTAGGGGAGGGAAGAGAGATGTTTGGGAGGGATCAGGGGGTCTGATGTTTCAGGTGGGAGGCTGATCTTTACACTAAAGCTACAATTAACCCTGCAAGCTCCCTACAAGCTACCTAATTAACCCCTTCACTGCTAGCCATAATACACGTGTGATGCGCAGCGCCATTTAGCAGCATTCTAATTACCAAAAAGCAACTCCAAAGTCATATATGTCTGCTATTTCTGAACAAAGGGGATCCCAGAGAAGCATTTACAACCATTTGTGCCATAATTGCACAAGCTGTTTGTAAATTATTTCAGTGAGAAACCTAAAATTGTGAAAAATTTTACGTTTTTTTTAATTTGATCGCATTTGGCGGTGAAATGGTGGCATGAAATATACCAAAATGGGCCTAGATCAATACTTGGGGTTGTCTACTACACTACACTAAAGCTAAAATTACCCCAAAAAGCTCCTTACATGCTCCCTAATTAACCCCTTCACTGCTGGGCATAATACACGTGTGGTGCGCAGTGGCATTTAGCGGCCTTCTAATTACCAAAAAGCAATGCCAAAGCCATATATGTCTGCTATTTCTGAACAAAGGGGATCCCAGAGAAGAATTTACAACCATTTATGCCATAATTGCACAAGCAGTTTGTAAATAATTTCAGTGAGAAACTGAAAGTTTGTGAAAAAATTTGTGAAAAAGTGAACAATTTTTTGTATTTGATCGCATTTGGCAGTGAAATGGTGGCATGAAATATACCAAAATGGGCCTAGATCAATAATTTGGGATGTCTTCTAAAAAAAAATATATACATGTCAATGGATATTCAGGGATTCCTGAAAGATATTAGTGTTCTAATGTAACTAGCGTTAATTTTAAAAAAAAAATGGTTTGAAAATAGCAAAGTGCTACTTGTATTTATGGCCCTATAAGTTACAAAAAAAGCAAAGAAGATGTAAACATTGGGTATTTCTAAACTCAGGACAAAATTTAGAAACAATTTAGCATGGGTGTTTTTTGGTGGTTGTAGATATGTAACAGATTTTGGGGTTCAAAGTTAGAAAAAGTGTGTTTTTTTCCATTTTTCCTCATATTTTATAATTTTTTTTATAGTAAATGATAAGATATGATGAAAATAATGGTATTTTTAGAAAGTCCATTTAATGGCGAGAAAAACGGTATATAATATGTGTGGGTACAGTAAATGAGTAAGAGGAAAATTTCAGCTAAACACAAACACCGCAGAAATGTAAAAAACAGAATTTATGTTTACCTGATAAATTACTTTCTCCAACGGTGTGTCCGGTCCACGGCGTCTTCCTTACTTGTGGGATATTCTCTTCCCCAACAGGAAATGGCAAAGAGCCCAGCAAAGCTGGTCACATGATCCCTCCTAGGCTCCGCCTACCCCAGTCATTCGACCGACGTTAAGGAGGAATATTTGCATAGGAGAAACCATATGGTACCGTGGTGACTGTAGTTAAAGAAAATAAATTATCAGACCTGATTAAAAAAAACAGGGCGGGCCGTGGACCGGACACACCGTTGGAGAAAGTAATTTATCAGGTAAACATAAATTCTGTTTTCTCCAACATAGGTGTGTCCGGTCCACGGCGTCATCCTTACTTGTGGGAACCAATACCAAAGCTTTAGGACACGGATGAAGGGAGGGAGCAAATCAGGTCACCTAAATGGAAGGCACCACGGCTTGCAAAACCTTTCTCCCAAAAATAGCCTCAGAAGAAGCAAAAGTATCAAACTTGTAAAATTTGGTAAAAGTGTGCAGTGAAGACCAAGTCGCTGCCCTACATATCTGATCAACAGAAGCCTCGTTCTTGAAGGCCCATGTGGAAGCCACAGCCCTAGTGGAATGAGCTGTGATTCTTTCGGGAGGCTGCCGTCCGGCAGTCTCGTAAGCCAATCTGATGATGCTTTTAATCCAAAAAGAGAGAGAGGTAGAAGTTGCTTTTTGACCTCTCCTTTTACCGGAATAAACAACAAACAAGGAAGATGTTTGTCTAAAATCCTTTGTAGCATCTAAATAGAATTTTAGAGCGCGAACAACATCCAAATTGTGCAACAAACGTTCCTTCTTTGAAACTGGTTTCGGACACAGAGAAGGTACGATAATCTCCTGGTTAATGTTTTTGTTAGAAACAACTTTTGGAAGAAAACCAGGTTTAGTACGTAAAACCACCTTATCTGCATGGAACACCAGATAAGGGGGAGAACACTGCAGAGCAGATAATTCTGAAACTCTTCTAGCAGAAGAAATTGCAACTAAAAACAAAACTTTCCAAGATAATAACTTAATATCAACGGAATGTAAGGGTTCAAACGGAACCCCCTGAAGAACTGAAAGAACTAAGTTGAGACTCCAAGGAGGAGTCAAAGGTTTGTAAACAGGCTTAATTCTAACCAGAGCCTGAACAAAGGCTTGAACATCTGGCACAGCTGCCAGCTTTTTGTGAAGTAACACAGACAAGGCAGAAATCTGTCCCTTCAGGGAACTTGCAGATAATCCTTTTTCCAATCCTTCTTGAAGGAAGGATAGAATCTTAGGAATCTTAACCTTGTCCCAAGGGAATCCTTTAGATTCACACCAACAGATATATTTTTTCCAAATTTTGTGGTAAATCTTTCTAGTTACAGGCTTTCTGGCCTGAACAAGAGTATCGATAACAGAATCTGAGAACCCTCGCTTCGATAAGATCAAGCGTTCAATCTCCAAGCAGTCAGCTGGAGTGAAACCAGATTCGGATGTTCGAACGGACCCTGAACAAGAAGGTCTCGTCTCAAAGGTAGCTTCCAAGGTGGAGCCGATGACATATTCACCAGATCTGCATACCAAGTCCTGCGTGGCCACGCAGGAGCTATCAAGATCACCGACGCCCTCTCCTGATTGATCCTGGCTACCAGCCTGGGGATGAGAGGAAACGGCGGGAACACATAAGCTAGTTTGAAGGTCCAAGGTGCTACTAGTGCATCCACTAGAGCCGCCTTGGGATCCCTGGATCTGGACCCGTAGCAAGGAACTTTGAAGTTCTGACGAGAGGCCATCAGATCCATGTCTGGAATGCCCCACAGCTGAGTGACTTGGGCAAATATTTCCGGATGGAGTTCCCACTCCCCCGGATGCAATGTCTGACGACTCAGAAAATCCGCTTCCCAATTTTCCACTCCTGGGATGTGGATAGCAGACAGGTGGCAGGAGTGAGACTCCGCCCATAGAATGATTTTGGTCACTTCTTCCATCGCTAGGGAACTCCTTGTTCCCCCCTGATGGTTGATGTACGCAACAGTTGTCATGTTGTCTGATTGAAACCGTATGAACTTGGCCCTCGCTAGCTGAGGCCAAGCCTTGAGAGCATTGAATATCGCTCTCAGTTCCAGAATATTTATCGGTAGAAGAGATTCTTCCCGAGACCAAAGACCCTGAGCTTTCAGGGATCCCCAGACCGCGCCCCAGCCCATCAGACTGGCGTCGGTCGTGACAATGACCCACTCCGGTCTGCGGAATGTCATCCCTTGTGACAGGTTGTCCAGGGACAGCCACCAACGGAGTGAGTCTCTGGTCCTCTGATTTACTTGTATCTTCGGAGACAAGTCTGTATAGTCCCCATTCCACTGACTGAGCATGCACAGTTGTAATGGTCTTAGATGAATGCGCGCAAAAGGAACTATGTCCATTGCCGCTACCATCAAACCGATCACTTCCATGCACTGCGCTATGGAAGGAAGAGGAACGGAATGAAGTATCCGACAAGAGTCTAGAAGTTTTGTTTTTCTGGCCTCTGTCAGAAAAATCCTCATTTCTAAGGAGTCTATTATTGTTCCCAAGAAGGGAACCCTTGTTGACGGAGATAGAGAACTCTTTTCCACGTTCACTTTCCATCCGTGAGATCTGAGAAAGGCCAGGACAATGTCCGTGTGAGCCTTTGCTTGAGGAAGGGACGACGCTTGAATCAGAATGTCGTCCAAGTAAGGTACTACAGCAATGCCCCTTGGTCTTAGCACAGCTAGAAGGGACCCTAGTACCTTTGTGAAAATCCTTGGAGCAGTGGCTAATCCGAACGGAAGCGCCACGAACTGGTAATGCTTGTCCAGGAATGCGAACCTTAGGAACCGATGATGTTCCTTGTGGATAGGAATATGTAGATACGCATCCTTTAAATCCACTGTGGTCATGAATTGACCTTCCTGGATGGAAGGAAGAATAGTTCGAATGGTTTCCATCTTGAACGATGGAACCTTGAGAAACTTGTTTAAGATCTTGAGATCTAAGATTGGTCTGAACGTTCCCTCTTTTTTGGGAACTATGAACAGATTGGAGTAGAACCCCATCCCTTGTTCTCTTAATGGAACAGGATGAATCACTCCCATTTTTAACAGGTCTTCTACACAATGTAAGAATGCCTGTCTTTTTATGTGGTCTGAAGACAACTGAGACCTGTGGAACCTCCCCCTTGGGGGAAGCCCCTTGAATTCCAGAAGATAACCTTGGGAGACTATTTCTAGCGCCCAAGGATCCAGAACATCTCTTGCCCAAGCCTGAGCGAAGAGAGAGAGTCTGCCCCCCACCAGATCCGGTCCCGGATCGGGGGCCAAAATTTCATGCTGTCTTGGTAGCAGTGGCAGGTTTCTTGGCCTGCTTTCCCTTGTTCCAGCCTTGCATTGGTCTCCAAGCTGGCTTGGCTTGAGAAGTATTACCCTCTTGCTTAGAGGACGTAGCACTTTGGGCTGGTCCGTTTCTACGAAAGGGACGAAAATTAGGTTTATTTTTTGCCTTGAAAGGCCGATCCTGAGGAAGGGCGTGGCCCTTACCCCCAGTGATATCAGAGATAATCTCTTTCAAGTCAGGGCCAAACAGCGTTTTCCCCTTGAAAGGAATGTTAAGTAGCTTGTTCTTGGAAGACGTATCAGCTGACCAAGATTTCAACCAAAGCGCTCTGCGCGCCACAATAGCAAACCCAGAATTCTTAGCCGCTAACCTAGCCAATTGCAAAGTGGCGTCTAGGGTGAAAGAATTAGCCAATTTGAGAGCATTGATTCTGTCCATAATCTCCTCATAAGGAGGAGAATCACTATCGACCGCCTTTATCAGCTCATCGAACCAGAAACATGCGGCTGTAGCTACAGGGACAATGCATGAAATTGGTTGTAGAAGGTAACCCTGCTGAACAAACATCTTTTTAAGTAAACCTTCTAATTTTTTATCCATAGGATCTTTGAAAGCACAACTATCCTCTATGGGTATAGTGGTGCGTTTGTTTAAAGTGGAAACCGCTCCCTCGACCTTGGGGACTGTCTGCCATAAGTCCTTTCTGGGGTCGACCATAGGAAACAATTTTTTAAATATGGGGGGAGGGACGAAAGGAATACCGGGCCTTTCCCATTCTTTATTAACAATGTCCGCCACCCGCTTGGGTATAGGAAAAGCTTCTGGGAGCCCCGGGACCTCTAGGAACTTGTCCATTTTACATAGTTTCTCTGGGATGACCAACTTGTCACAATCATCCAGAGTGGATAATACCTCCTTCAGCAGAATGCGGAGATGTTCCAACTTAAATTTAAACGTAATCACATCAGGTTCAGCTTGTTGAGAAATGTTCCCTGAATCAGTAATTTCTCCCTCAGACAAAACCTCCCTGGCCCCATCAGACTGGGTTAGGGGCCCTTCAGAACCATTATTATCAGCGTCGTCATGCTCTTCAGTATCTAAAACAGAGCAGTCGCGCTTACGCTGATAAGTGTTCATTTTGGCTAAAATGTTTTTGACAGAATTATTCATTACAGCCGTTAATTGTTGCATAGTAAGGAGTATTGGCGCGCTAGATGTACTAGGGGCCTCCTGAGTGGGCAAGACTCGTGTAGACGAAGGAGGGAATGATGCAGTACCATGCTTACTCCCCTCACTTGAGGAATCATCTTGGGCATCATTGTCATTGTCACATAAATCACATTTATTTAAATGAATAGGAATTCTGGCTTCCCCACATTCAGAACACAGTCTATCTGGTAGTTCAGACATGTTAAACAGGCATAAAATTGATAACAAAGTACAAAAAACGTTTTAAAATAAAACCGTTACTGTCACTTTAAATTTTAAACTGAACACACTTTATTACTGCAATTGCGAAAAAACATGAAGGAATTGTTCAAAATTCACCAAATTTTCACCACAGTGTCTTAAAGCCTTAAAAGTATTGCACACCAAATTTGGAAGCTTTAACCCTTAAAATAACGGAACCGGAGCCGTTTTTAACTTTAACCCCTTTACAGTCCCTGGTATCTGCTTTGCTGAGACCCAACCAAGCCCAAAGGGGAATACGATACCAAATGACGCCTTCAGAAAGTCTTTTCTAAGTATCAGAGCTCCTCTCACATGCGACTGCATGTCATGCCTCTCAAAAACAAGTGCGCAACACCGGCGCGAAAATGAGGCTCTGCCTATGATTTGGGAAAGCCCCTAAAGAATAAGGTGTCTAAAACAGTGCCTGCCGATATTATTATATCAAAATACCCAGAATAAATGATTCCTCAAGGCTAAATATGTGTTAATAATGAATCGATTTAGCCCAGAAAAAGTCTACAGTCTTAATAAGCCCTTGTGAAGCCCTTATTTACGATCTTAATAAACGTGGCTTACCGGATCCCATAGGGAAAATGACAGCTTCCAGCATTACATCGTCTTGTTAGAATGTGTCATACCTCAAGCAGCAAGAGACTGCTCACTGTTCCCCCAACTGAAGTTAATTGCTCTCAACAGTCCTGTGTGGAACAGCCATGGATTTTAGTGACGGTTGCTAAAATCATTTTCCTCATACAAACAGAAATCTTCATCTCTTTTCTGTTTCTGAGTAAATAGTACATACCAGCACTATTTCAAAATAACAAACTCTTGATTGAATAATAAAAACTACAGTTAAACACTAAAAAACTCTAAGCCATCTCCGTGGAGATGTTGCCTGTACAACGGCAAAGAGAATGACTGGGGTAGGCGGAGCCTAGGAGGGATCATGTGACCAGCTTTGCTGGGCTCTTTGCCATTTCCTGTTGGGGAAGAGAATATCCCACAAGTAAGGAAGACGCCGTGGACCGGACACACCTATGTTGGAGAAATAGCCTTGGTCCCAAACGGACAGAAAATGGAAAAGTGCTCTGGTCACTAAGGGGTTAATTATTCTAAGACAAAAAGACCATTTTCATTAGAAACATAGATTTTGACCACAGATAAGAACTATAGGACCAACAAGGCTGTTCAAAAGTTCGTAAAAGTTTGAACTTAAAGTGAAGGTAAAGTTTTAATATGCTGAATACAGTAATGAATTTGACATTACTTAAATAAGGTAATCACTAACTTTTTTTCCCACCATTTGTTGTTTATGTATGAAATAAATCTTTTTTAGAGTTCCTTACAGCTCCTCCCAACCGCTATGTTCTTATTTTCTATTCAGTGACGTATAGAGCGGTCCCACTCGCTCTATACGTGTCTCCAAAGCGCGTCCTTGATGATCCATTGAACTGCGCATGCGCAAAGCGGCGATTTCTCTCACTATTGCGCATGCCTTCTGTAGGAAGCCTATTATGTATTATGGGAAATCCATAATAATACCAATATGCATACGTGAAACAGGAGCACGCGTGAAGTCCGATATGAATACATTAATCTTAGCGCATGCGCAGATCATCCGGGTGGCGGATGACGTCGATTAACGGCCAGGTTTTCAATTGGCTCATAAAAAAACGTGAGCAACCCAGGAAAAAAAACAAATATCAACGTGTTGAATTTGCGGACCAACAAAAAGTGAGTAAAAACAGCAAAAACAGAATTTATGTTTACCTGATAAATTACTTTCTCCAACGGTGTGTCCGGTCCACGGCGTCATCCTTACTTGTGGGATATTCTCTTCCCCAACAGGAAATGGCAAAGAGCCCAGCAAAGCTGGTCACATGATCCCTCCTAGGCTCCGCCTACCCCAGTCATTCGACCGACGTTAAGGAGGAATATTTGCATAGGAGAAACCATATGGTACCGTGGTGACTGTAGTTAAAGAAAATAAATTATCAGACCTGATTAAAAAAACCAGGGCGGGCCGTGGACCGGACACACCGTTGGAGAAAGTAATTTATCAGGTAAACATAAATTCTGTTTTCTCCAACATAGGTGTGTCCGGTCCACGGCGTCATCCTTACTTGTGGGAACCAATACCAAAGCTTTAGGACACGGATGAAGGGAGGGAGCAAATCAGGTCACCTAAATGGAAGGCACCACGGTTTGCAAAACCTTTCTCCCAAAAATAGCCTCAGAAGAAGCAAAAGTATCAAACTTGTAAAATTTGGTAAAAGTGTGCAGTGAAGACCAAGTCGCTGCCCTACATATCTGATCAACAGAAGCCTCGTTCTTGAAGGCCCATGTGGAAGCCACAGCCCTAGTGGAATGAGCTGTGATTCTTTCGGGAGGCTGCCGTCCGGCAGTCTCGTAAGCCAATCTGATGATGCTCTTAATCCAAAAAGAGAGAGAGGTAGAAGTTGCTTTTTGACCTCTCCTTTTACCGGAATAAACAACAAACAAGGAAGATGTTTGTCTAAAATCCTTTGTAGCATCTAAATAGAATTTTAGAGCGCGAACAACATCCAAATTGTGCAACAAACGTTCCTTCTTTGAAACTGGTTTCGGACACAGAGAAGGTACGATAATCTCCTGGTTAATGTTTTTGTTAGAAACAACTTTTGGAAGAAAACCAGGTTTAGTACGTAAAACCACCTTATCTGCATGGAACACCAGATAAGGAGGAGAACACTGCAGAGCAGATAATTCTGAAACTCTTCTAGCAGAAGAAATTGCAACTAAAAACAAAACTTTCCAAGATAATAACTTAATATCAACGGAATGTAAGGGTTCAAACGGAACCCCCTGAAGAACTGAAAGAACTAAATTGAGACTCCAAGGAGGAGTCAAAGGTTTGTAAACAGGCTTAATTCTAACCAGAGCCTGAACAAAGGCTTGAACATCTGGCACAGCTGCCAGCTTTTTGTGAAGTAACACAGACAAGGCAGAAATCTGTCCCTTCAGGGAACTAGCAGATAATCCTTTTTCCAATCCTTCTTGAAGGAAGGATAGAATCTTAGGAATCTTAACCTTGACCCAAGGGAATCCTTTAGATTCACACCAACAGATATATTTTTTCCAAATTTTGTGGTAAATCTTTCTAGTTACAGGCTTTCTGGCCTGAACAAGAGTATCGATAACAGAATCTGAGAACCCTCGCTTCGATAAGATCAAGCGTTCAATCTCCAAGCAGTCAGCTGGAGTGAAACCAGGTTCGGATGTTCGAACGGACCCTGAACAAGAAGGTCTCGTCTCAAAGGTAGCTTCCAAGGTGGAGCCGATGACATATTCACCAGATCTGCATACCAAGTCCTGCGTGGCCACGCAGGAGCTATCAAGATCACCGACGCCCTCTCCTGATAGATCCTGGCTACCAGCCTGGGGATGAGAGGAAACGGCGGGAACACATAAGCTAGTTTGAAGGTCCAAGGTGCTACTAGTGCATCCACTAGAGCCGCCTTGGGATCCCTGGATCTGGACCCGTAGCAAGGAACTTTGAAGTTCTGACGAGAGGCCATCAGATCCATGTCTGGAAAGCCCCACAGCTGAGTGACTTGGGCAAAGATTTCCGGATGGAGTTCCCACTCCCCCGGATGCAATGTCTGACGACTCAGAAAATCCGCTTCCCAATTTTCCACTCCTGGGATGTGGATAGCGGACAGGTGGCAGGAGTGAGACTCCGCCCATAGAATGATTTTGGTCACTTCTTCCATCACTAGGGAACTCCTTGTTCCCCCCTGATGGTTGATGTACGCAACAGTTGTCATGTTGTCTGATTGAAACCGTATGAACTTGGCCCTCGCTAGCTGAGGCCAAGCCTTGAGAGCATTGAATATCGCTCTCAGTTCCAGAATATTTATCGGTAGAAGAGATTCTTCCCGAGACCAAAGACCCTGAGCTTTCAGGGATCCCCAGACCGCGCCCCAGCCCATCAGACTGGCGTCGGTCGTGACAATGACCCACTCTGGTCTGCGGAATGTCATCCCTCGTGACAGGTTGTCCAGGGACAGCCACCAACGGAGTGAGTCTCTGGTCCTCTGATTTACTTGTATCTTCGGAGACAAGTCTGTATAATCCCCATTCCACTGACTGAGCATGCACAGTTGTAATGGTCTTAGATGAATGCGCGCAAAAGGAACTATGTCCATTGCCGCTACCATCAACCCGATCACTTCCATGCACTGAGCTATGGAAGGAAGAGGAACGGAATGAAGTATCCGACAAGAGTCTAGAAGTTTTGTTTTTCTGGCCTCTGTCAGAAATATCCTCATTTCTAAGGAGTCTATTATTGTTCCCAAGAAGGAAACCCTGGTTGACGGAGATAGAGAACTCTTTTCCACGTTCACTTTCCATCCGTGAGATCTGAGAAAGGCCAGGACTATGTCCGTGTGAGCCTTTGCTTGAGGAAGGGACGACGCTTGAATCAGAATGTCGTCCAAGTAAGGTACTACAGCAATGCCCCTTGGTCTTAGCACAGCTAGAAGGGACCCTAGTACCTTTGTGAAAATCCTTGGAGCAGTGGCTAATCCGAAAGGAAGCGCCACGAACTGGTAATGCTTGTCCAGGAATGCGAACCTTAGGAACCGATGATGTTCCTTGTGGATAGGAATATGTAGATACGCATCCTTTAAATCCACCGTGGTCATGAATTGACCTTCCTGGATGGAAGGAAGAATAGTTCGAATGGTTTCCATCTTGAACGATGGAACCTTGAGAAACTTGTTTAAGATCTTGAGATCTAAGATTGGTCTGAACGTTCCCTCTTTTTTGGGAACTATGAACAGATTGGAGTAGAATCCCATCCCTTGTTCTCTTAATGGAACAGGATGAATCATTCCCATTTTTAACAGGTCTTCTACACAATGTAAGAATGCCTGTCTTTTTATGTGGTCTGAAGACAACTGAGACCTGTGGAACCTCCCCCTTGGGGGAAGCCCCTTGAATTCCAGAAGATAACCTTGGGAGACTATTTCTAGCGCCCAAGGATCCAGAACATCTCTTGCCCAAGCCTGAGCGAAGAGAGAGAGTCTGCCCCCCACCAGATCCGGTCCCGGATCGGGGGCCAAAATTTCATGCTGTCTTGGTAGCAGTGGCAGGTTTCTTGGCCTGCTTTCCCTTGTTCCAGCCTTGCATTGGTCTCCAAGCTGGCTTGGCTTGAGAAGTATTACCCTCTTGCTTAGAGGACGTAGCACTTTGGGCTGGTCCGTTTCTACGAAAGGGACGAAAATTAGGTTTATTTTTTTGCCTTGAAAGGCCGATCCTGAGGAAGGGCGTGGCCCTTACCCCCAGTGATATCAGAGATAATCTCTTTCAAGTCAGGGCCAAACAGCATTTTCCCCTTGAAAGGAATGTTAAGTAGCTTGTTCTTGGAAGACGCATCAGCCGACCAAGATTTCAACCAAATCGCTCTGCGCGCCACAATAGCAAACCCAGAATTCTTAGCCGCTAACCTAGCCAATTGCAAAGTGGCGTCTAGGGTAAAAGAATTAGCCAATTTGAGAGCATTGATTCTGTCCATAATCTCCTCATAAGGAGGAGAATCACTATCGACCGCCTTTATCAGCTCATCGAACCAGAAACATGCGGCTGTAGCGACAGGGACAACGCATGAAATTGGTTGTAGAAGGTAACCCTGCTGAACAAACATCTTTTTAAGCAAACCTTCTAATTTTTTATCCATAGGATCTTTGAAAGCACAACTATCCTCTATGGGTATAGTGGTGCGTTTGTTTAAAGTGGAAACCGCTCCCTCGACCTTGGGGACTGTCTGCCATAAGTCCTTTCTGGGGTCGACCATAGGAAACAATTTTTTAAATATGGGGGGAGGGACGAAAGGAATACCGGGCCTTTCCCATTCTTTATTAACAATGTCCGCCACCCGCTTGGGTATAGGAAAAGCTTCTGGGAGCCCCGGCACCTCTAGGAACTTGTCCATTTTACATAGTTTCTCTGGGATGACCAATTTGTCACAATCATCCAGAGTGGATAATACCTCCTTAAGCAGAATGCGGAGATGTTCCAACTTAAATTTAAATGTAATCACATCAGGTTCAGCTTGTTGAGAAATGTTCCCTGAATCAGTAATTTCTCCCTCAGACAAAACCTCCCTGGCCCCATCAGACTGGGTTAGGGGCCCTTCAGAAACATTATTATCAGCGTCGTCATGCTCTTCAGTATCTAAAACAGAGCAGTCGCGCTTACGCTGATAAGTGTTCATTTTGGCTAAAATGTTTTTGACAGAATTATCCATTACAGCCGTTAATTGTTGCATAGTAAGGAGTATTGGCGCGCTAGATGTACTAGGGGCCTCCTGAGTGGGCAAGACTCGTGTAGACGAAGGAGGGAATGATGCAGTACCATGCTTACTCCCCTCACTTGAGGAATCATCTTGGGCATCATTGTCACATAAATCACATTTATTTAAATGAATAGGAATTCTGGCTTCCCCACATTCAGAACACAGTCTATCTGGTAGTTCAGACATGTTAAACAGGCATAAACTTGATAACAAAGTACAAAAAACGTTTTAAAATAAAACCGTTACTGTCACTTTAAATTTTAAACTGAACACACTTTATTACTGCAATTGCGAAAAAACATGAAGGAATTGTTCAAAATTCACCAAATTTTCACCACAGTGTCTTAAAGCCTTAAAAGTATTGCACACCAAATTTGGAAGCTTTAACCCTTAAAATAACGGAACCGGAGCCGTTTTGAACTTTAACCCCTTTACAGTCCCTGGTATCTGCTTTGCTGAGACCCAACCAAGCCCAAAGGGGAATACGATACCAAATGACGCCTTCAGAAAGTCTTTCTAAGTATCAGAGCTCCTCTCACATGCGACTGCATGCCATGCCTCTCAAAAACAAGTGCGCAACACCGGCGCGAAAATGAGGCTCTGCCTATGCTTTGGGAAAGTCCCTAAAGAATAAGGTGTCTAAAACAGTGCCTGCCGATATTATTATAGCAAAATACCCAAATAAAATGATTCCTCAAGGCTAAATATGTGTTAATAATGAATCGATTTAGCCCAAAAAAAGTCTACAGTCTTAATAAGCCCTTGTGAAGCCCTTATTTACGATCGTAATAAACATGGCTTACCGGATCCCATAGGGAAAATGACAGCTTCCAGCATTACATCGTCTTGTTAGAATGTGTCATACCTCAAGCAGCAAGAGACTGCTCACTGTTCCCCCAACTGAAGTTAATTGTTCTCAACAGTCCTGTGTGGAACAGCCATGGATTTTAGTGACGGTTGCTAAAATCATTTTCCTCATACAAACAGAAATCTTCATCTCTTTTCTGTTTCTGAGTAAATAGTACATACCAGCACTATTTCAAAATAACAAACTCTTGATTGAATAATAAAAACTACAGTTAAACACTAAAAAACTCTAAGCCATCTCCGTGGAGATGTTGCCTGTACAACGGCAAAGAGAATGACTGGGGTAGGCGGAGCCTAGGAGGGATCATGTGACCAGCTTTGCTGGGCTCTTTGCCATTTCCTGTTGGGGAAGAGAATATCCCACAAGTAAGGATGACGCCGTGGACAGGACACACCTATGTTGGAGAAAAGACTCATAATAAAAAAAAATTATGAATGAAACTCATATTCATTTTGGGGAACTAATATTATTACAGTTTCACATCAAGGTAACTTTACCTTCACTTTAATTAGTTTGTAGGATAGCCTTGTGCTTATCCGAGGCATTCTTGGTGTCTCCCACAGTGTTTGTCATTACCACCTCTAATGGAAGATTATTCCACAAATCAACCACCCTTTCTGCAAAAAAAAGTGCTTTAGCAAATTACAACTTAAAGGGACTGTCTAGTCAACATTAAAGGGATAGGCACTTCTCCCTATGTATTTTTGCTGTATTTTGCTGTATTGCGTTTGCTCTGCCTTTTTTAACACCTACCCCCTTATCCAGCTAACCAGCCCGTCCACCTTTCCTGCTGTATTGAATGGTGCTCGCTGGCACGCCAAAGGCAAGCCCGTCAGCGCCCGTCCACACCCAACACCACAAACCTTGGCTCCAGAAACTGCTGCAACTGCGACGCCAGCACCCTCCACGTGCTCAACACCGGTAGATCGTCCTCCTGCCACCAGGCATCCCCGACCAACACCTTCGGACCTTTCACCTACCGCAACTGCTCCTTCCCCTCCCTCCAGACCACAACCCAACCAACTAACCCACCCAAAAACAGCCGCAATTACCTCAACTGCATCCTCCTCAACACCCGCTCCATCCAAAAGCACACCCTTGAAATCTGGAACCTGCTAGACTCCACCTCCCCAGATGTCGCCTTCCTCACCGAGACCTGGATGAACCCCACATCAGCGTCGGACATCTCCACTGCAATACCCGACAACTACAAGATCTGCCACAAAGACAGCAGCAACCGACATGGAGGAAGCATCGCCATCATCCACAAACACACCATCCAAATCACAACCAGCTCCGATGACCACTCACCAGGCCTAGAACACCTACTCTTCAAGATCCAGGTCAACCCCAACACCACCCTCCGCGGCACCCTCATCTAAAGACCTCCCGGACCCCGTCCCGCCTTCTGCGGCTCCATCACCGACCACATCGCACCCTATGTCCTCGCCTCAACGGACTACATCCTCCTCGGTGACCTCAACTTCCATCTTGACAACCCCAACGATCACAACACCTCCACTCTCCTGGAAAACCTTGGAACCATCAGACTGAAGCAACTCGTAAACTACCCAACCCACGCAGCCAGCCACACCATCAACAAGGCCAACTGGTTTATCCCAGCCCTAAGGTCTCCAAACGCTACTGCAGACGATTGGAAAGAACCTGGAGATCCAGCAAGACCCTTCTGGAAAAAGCTGCCTTTAAGGAAGCAATCACCACTCACCACCTCCTCATAAAAATTGCCAAAAAAAGAGCCATCCAAGACAGAATCAACTCTAACGCACACAACAGCAAGGAGTTGTTCTCAGTCATCAAGGAATTATCTAAACCCAACAGCGACACCACCGACATCCCACCCTCCCAGGACCTCTGCAATACCCTCGCTGCACACTTCTACCGCAAGATCCTCAATGTCTATGACAGTTTCACGCCTCGTAACTCAACCTCCACCACCCATTCCCCTACACCCAACGACACAACTCCCAAATTCACCCCCCACACGGACTATCTGGAGCCCCCCCACCACAAAGGACACCCTCAGAATCATGAAATCCATCCACTCCAGCGCACCCTCGGACCCATGGCCCTATCACATATTTAACAAAGCAAGCAACACCATCGCCCCTGAACTCCGCTGCACCATCAACTGCTCCATTAAAACCGGCATCTTCCCGGATGTCTGGAAGCACGCAGAACTGAAATTCCTGCTGAAGAAACCCTCAGCAGACCCCACGGACCAGAATAACTACTGCCCCATCTCTCTACTCCCCTTCCCAGCCAAAGTCATAGAGAAGTCCATTAACTTGCAACTTATTGACCACATTGAGGCCAACCACACCCTGGACCAATCCGGTTTCAGAAGCAACCACAGCACCGAGACCGCCCTCCTCGCCGCACAGACGACATCCGTGCCATGTTTGACCGAGGTGAAACCGCCTCCCTTATCCTCCTAGACCTCTCAGCAGCTCACCTCCTTATTCACGGGCAGGACCCAGAAAGTCAGACACCCGCCCTTCTCCTCCAAACCCACATCAGTCAACTGCAGTGTACCGCAAGGCTCTTCGCTGAGCCCCACACTCTTCAACATCTACAAGGCACCTCTCGCCACTGTCGTCTGACGCCATAACCTCAACATCGTCTCCTACGCTGACGACACCCAGTTAATAATCTCAATCACCGGAGATCCCACCACCGCCAAAAAGAACGTCCACGAAGGCCTGACAGCAGTCGCCGCCTGGATGAATGACAACTGGCTCAAACTAAACACAGACAAAACTGAAGTCCTCCTCCCAATAAATCTGCATGGGATGACTCCTGGTAGCCCACAGAACTTGGTCACTCTCCAACCCCAACTGACCATGCACGAAATCTAGGCTTCATCCTGGACTCCTCACTCTCAATGGACCGACAAATCAATGCCATCACCTCAACATGCTTCCACATTCTCAACCTGCCTCAAAAAATCTTCAAGTGGATCCCTACCGAAACCAAGAAAACAGTCATGCACGCCCTCGTCATCAGCGCACTCTACACCGGCTAAACCATCAAATTCCAAAAGAGAACGCCTCAGCCAGACTCATCCTTGACATCCCTCTCCAATGCCACATCACTGAACACCTAAGGAACCTTCACTGGCTCCCCATCAACAAAAGAATCCCCTTCAAGCTCCTTACCCACGCGTTCAATGCCCTACACAATATCGGACCTGAATACATCAACCACCGCATAAATTTCTACACCCCCGCCAGACAACACCGATCGGCCGACCAAGCACTCGCAGTCATCCCCTGCATCAGAAAATCCACAGCGGGTGGAAGATCCTTCTCCCTCATGGCAGCAAAGACATGGAACACCCTACTGCTGCACCTTTAGACAATCCACCTCCCTTACAAAGTTCAGAAAGGACCACAAAGCCTGGCTCTTCGACTGAATGCCCATTCCCCCCCCCTCCTATCCGCTTTCCCATAGCGCCTTGAGACCCCCACAGGTGATTAGCTTAAGCTCTATAAGTACCCGATAGATAGAGAATTAAACTTGCATGATTCAGATAGAGCTTGTAATTTCAAGACACTTTTAAATGCACTTGTGCTTTCAAATGTGCTTTGTTCTCTTGTTATCCATTGTTGAAAAAAGAATATGCACATATCCTACACTAGTGGGAGCTAGCTGCTGATTGGTGGCTGCATACATTTGTCTCTTGTGATTGGATAACAACGTTTTCATCTAGCTGCTAGTAGTGCAATGCTGTTCCTTCAGCAAAGAATAACAGGAGAATGAAGCAAAATATGATAATGGAATTAAATTGGAAATTTGTTTAAAATTGTATGCTCTATCCAAATCATGAAATAAAATTTTGGGGTTTCATGCCCCTTTAAACTTTCATGATTCAGAAAGGGCATGCAATTTAAACAACTTTGCAATTTACTTTTATCATAAAATTAGCTTTGTTCTCTTTGTATTCTTTTTGAAAGATAAACCTAGGTAGGCTTATGTACTAATTTCTAATCCCTTGAACGCCACCTCTTATCTCAGCATGTTGACAGATTTTCACAGCTAGACAGCGCTAGTTCACATGTGTTATATAGATAACATTGTCCTCACTCCAACGGAGTTTTTATAAATCAGCACTGATTGGCTAAAATGCAAGTCTGCCAGTCTGCAAAAGCTGAGATACAAGGTAATCACAGAAGTAAAAAGTGTATTAAAGGGACGCTGAACCCAATTTTTTTTTCTTTTGTGATTCAGATAGTGCATGCAATTTTAAGCAACTTTCTAATTTACTCCGATTATCAAATTTTCTTCATTCTCTTGGTATCTTTATTTGAAAAGCAAGAATGTAAGTTTAGATGCCGGCCCATTTTTGGTAAACAACCTGGGTTGTTCTTGCTGATTGGTGATTAAATTCATCCACCAATAAACAAGTGCTGTCCAGGGTTATGAACCAAAAATTGGCTGGCTCCTTAACTTAGATGCCTTCTTTTTCAAATAAAGATAGCAAGAGAACGAATAAAAATTGATAATAAGAGTAAATTAGAAAGTTGCTTAAAATTGCATGCTCTATCTGAATCACAAAAGAAAAAATTTGGGTTCAGTGTCCCTTTAATATAACCGTGTTGGTTATGCAAAACTGGGGATTGGGTAATAAAGGGATTATCTATCTTTTTATACAACAACAATACTGGAGTAGACTTTCCCTTTAAATACAGTAGAATTGCATCAGCAAGCGCATAATGAAACGCTAATGCTAGATCACTTAAAAAGTAGATATTTTTTTGACAATTTAAAAATGTAGCTCATTTTGCTGGCCTATGTATCATGCGAAAGTCATCAGCCAATAACAAACTCATTTACATATACTCTGAACTCTTGCACATGCTCAGTAGAAGCTGGTAGCTCAAAAAGTGTTTATATAAAGAGACTGTAAATTGGAAAGTCTCTTAACCCCTTCACAGGAATTTCATAGAAGAACTTTCCCAAAATACCAGAACATTTTTAGGATTTTTGCTATCACTTCATTTAAACAGAAAAAGAGCCTTTCTTTTATTTACCTGTCAAAACTTTATATATCTTATTTTAAAGGGATATTCCAGCCAAAATTGGAAACCACACGGGTGCATTTCGGTATTAAACAGAAGCAATTTTTTTTTGTAATATACATGCATTAGCAAAAATACTTCTAATAAAAGCTATAGCTGTTTCAAAAGTGTATTTAAGTATGCACCGTGCAGCAGCATTTTAAACACAGCACTTGCTCAGAGAGCCTAAGTTCCTTGTAGCATCTGGTAATGACTCCATTTGTTAATTGCTGACATGATACAAGCCCCAGTGGCACTCTGAGCAGCTGCAGTATTTAAAATGTGGGTGCATTGACAATACCTAGCTATGCTTCACATGCACGTGCAGAGAAAAATGTTTACACTAAAACAGTGATAACTTTTGCTAGAAACATTTTTGCCCAAACAAGTATATTGCAAATATGTTTCTATTCAAATATGTAATTCATCTATGTGAATTTAAATTTTGACTGGAATGTCCCTTTAAGTAGACAGCCCAAGGTATTGATCTATGCCCATTTTGGCTTATTTTATGCCAACGTTTCAGCGCCAAATGTGATTATATAAAAAAAAAAAAAACTTTGGGTTTCTCACTTAAATTATTTACATACTGCTTGTACAATCATGACACAAATGATTGTAAAGCTTCTCTGGGATCCCTTTTGTTCAGAAATAGCAGACATACATGGCTTTGCCATTGCTTTTTGGTAACTAAAATACCGCCTAATTGCAGCTTAGCACCACACTTCTATAATTCCTGGCAGTGAAGAGTTTAATTAGGTAGCTTGTAAGGTTAGAGGGACAAAATTAAACTTTCATGATTCAGCTAGAACATGCCATTTAAAACAACTTTCCTTTTTTATATTTACACTTTTTGAGTCACCAGCTCCTACTGAGCATGTGGAAGAAGTCACAGTATATACGTATATGCATTTGTGATTGGCTGATGGCTGTCACATGACACAGGGGGAGTGGAAATAGACATAACTTTGAAATTTGGCAGAAAAAAATCTACTACTCATTTGAATCTACTACTCATTTGAATCTACTACTCATTTGAAGCTCAGACTATTATCAGTACTATTACATTGTCTTTTTATCATGCATTTGTTCATTATGCAAATCTACTGTACTGTATTTACCGGTCCTTTAATTTTACCTACAGTGTAGAGATTACCCTCCCACATGACACCTCCCACCCCTGATCCCTCCCTCACCCCACTGTTCACCACCATCTTAGGTACTGGCACACAGTCTGCCATGCCAGTATGCAGTTAAGGTTTTTTTGGTATTATTTTATATATATATATATATATATATATATATATATATATATATATATATATATATTTGGTGGGGTTTTCTGCAGTGTAGTGATATTCCTTAACCTTACCACCTCCATGATCCCCCCAAATAGCTCTCTAACACTCCCCTCCCACTAATTGCGGCCATCTTTAGTACGATTGACGGAGGAGGGAGGTGGGGGGACCACTACACTACAGAATTATTATTATTTTATTTTTTTTAGGTACTGGCAGACCTTTATGCCAGTACCTAAAAATACATTAAAAAAATCTGTAGTGTAGAGGTCTGTCAATCGTTAGATAGGGCCCCTTCAACCCACATTTCTTTCTGTAGTGTAGCTACCCATCCCTCTCTCCCTTTATTTTTTATATGGCAGCATAGGGCTCAACCCCCTCCCTCCCCCCTCAGCTACTGGACTGACCACCCTTCTCCCGCTTTCCCTCAAACACCTCCCACCGGCACCAGCATATGATGTAACGTTCTGGCATCTGCCTTCATATGGAACCGGAGCACTGATAGTGCTCCAGTTCCATATGCAGGCAGATACGTGGGGGATAAGGAACTCCAGCTCTTAAATGTAACTTTACAGAGGAGACTCCCGTAGCTTCTTGCAGCTCGGACGTATATATACATCATGCGGCACGATAGGCAAAGTACTGCATATATATGTCCTATTGGGTTAAACCATGAATTTTAGAGAAATTTTTAGCTTTTTTGCTATCACTCCATTTAAACAGAAATAAACCTTTTGGGGGTTTTTTTACCTATGAAACCTATATATTTTATTTATTTATTTTTTGCATAAAAAGAGCTTTCAGTGGATAACAGTTTCAGCCATTTATTCACAGACTTAAAGGGACAATCAAGTCAAAATAAACTTTTGCTCAGATAGAACATGCAATTTTAAGACCAATTTACTTTCATTATCAAATTTTGCACAATCTTTTTATATTCAAACTTTCTGGGGAACAAACTCCTACTGAGCATGTGCACAGGCTCACAGAGTATACGTATACTAGTTTGCAATTGGCTGATGTCTGTCACATAAAACTGTGGGCCGGAAAAATGGAAACATAATACATTTGTCAGAGTAAGTGCTTTTGTTTTGTCTTTTTATTATGTACGTCTTAGATATGCAATTCTACTGCATTGAGCGGTCCTTTAAGAAATTATTATACATTTACCAAAAAAAAAGTTAAAAAAAAAGTATATAAAATATTAATTATCAAGTTCCCCAAAAAAACTGTAGCTTTCTAAGTGTAGAAAAAAAAAATCTCAAAATTTCTTTATTGGCATCCTCTGATCGAATAAACTGGCAACGTTCAGAAATGTGTGCAAATACATATTTCTGTCGTCGCCAGTAACTTACGGCACTTTAGAAACTGCCAGCGCCTAAAAAAAGTAACGAAAATAACAAATCTCCCGTAAAAGTCTAACACGCCTCCCAAAAATAAGCCCGACACGTAAAACCCCTATATCCGCAATCCCCCCCTCTCACTACTAATAATAAATGTATTAACCCCTAGACCAACAACCCCCACAACGCGATATGCCTATTTCAATTATTAACCCCTATATTCACCATCAAACCCACACCGCAAGTAATAACTAAACTATTAACCCCTAAATCCGCCAACCCCAACATCGCAAACTACCTATTAAAACTATTAACCCTTAATCCGCCATTAACCCACAACGCAATACACCTATTTAAGTATTAACCCCTAAACCGCATAGCCCACAACGCAATACACCTATTAAAGTATTAACCCCTAAACCGCCATAGCCCACAACGCAATACACCTATTAAAGTATTAACCCCTAAACCGCCAAAGCCCACAACGCAATAAACCTAACCCCCCCTAACCTAACACCCCCTAAATCCGAGCTTTCCAAACTTTTCATGTTGGTGACACACTTTTTAGACCTACATCATTTCACGACACAGTAATTCAGTTGTACTAGCAAAAAGGAGGTTAAACTCACTTGTTTAAAGAGATACTGACACATACATAAATTATATAATAATGAAATGCATTTACAAGTAACAGTATGTATGTGCAAGAATGAAAAAAAAGTTTAATAACACCAATAGCTACTTACTATCTTAATGTGATGTATGAGGTTTATGGGATGAATACAGTTTCTGAATATTTGGTGGAATATTAGAAAAAGACACTCGCATTTCATCATCAAGCATTTTTAAGCTTCCACTTCCTATCCATATATCAAGAGCAGGAGCAGCAATGCACTACTGGGAGCTAGTTGGAAGAAAAAAAAAACACTGACTTCAGCTCAGCGTTTAAAGGGACACTGTACCCAAAATTTTTCTTTTGTGATTCAGATTGAGCATGAAATGTTAAGCAACTTTCTAATTTACTCCTATTATCAAATTTTCTTCATTCTCTTGGTATCTTTATTTGAAATGCAAGAATGTAAGTTTAGATGCCGGCCCATTTTTGGTGAACAACCTGGGTTGTCCTTGCTGATTGGTGGATAAATTCATCCACCAATAAAAAAGTGCTGTCCAGAGTACTGAAACCAAAAAAAAGCTTAGATGCCTTCTTTTTCAAAAAATGATAGCAAGAGAACAAAGAAAAATTGATAATAGGAGTAAATTAGAAAGTTGCTTAAAATTGCATGCTCTTTCTGAATTACAAAAGAAAAAATTTGGGTACAGTGTCCCTTTAAGCTGCCGCCCTCAGAGCCCACTCACTGACTACACATGCATCCACGAGCCGATTAAGGAGATTACACATGCAGTCAGGAGCCAATGTGCCGCCAAAGGCAATAGTTTCAGTTCCCACTCAGCTGCGCCAATAGGTGAAGGTGATCTGTGACCCACTAGGTATCAATCACGTGTCAACCATGTGATATGCGTAGCAGGCAGGCAGAAAGTCAGAAACCAAAAATATATGTGTTTTTTTATTTAAATTAAAAAAAAATTGTGCTGAAGCAGGGACACACCTACACATTGCTGCTGACACACTAATGTGCCTCGACACACAGTTTGGAAAGCACTGCCCTAAATGAACTAAAATTACCTAATTTACAAAATACTAAAGTTACTCTTAAATTACAAAAAACTAACACTACTTTAAAAATAAAAATAAACTAAGTATAATATAAAGGGGCAGTCTAATCAAAATTCTGGAGTAGACTGTCCCTTTAAGCTAGAATTACAGAAAATAAAAAAAATCTAAGATTACAGAAAATAATAAAGAAAATTACAAAATTTAAAAAAAAATTACACCTAATCCCTATGAAAATAAAAAAGCCCCCTCCAAAATAAAAACACCCCCTAATCTAATAAACTACCAGTAGCTCTTAAAAGGGCTTTTTGCAGGGCATTGCCCCAAGATAATCCGCTCTTTTGCAAAAAAATACACAAAGCCCCACCCTAACAGTAAACCCCCCCCCACCAAACCCCCCCCCCCCCAAAAAAAAAATAACACTAAAAACCCTAAACTACCCATTGCCCTGAAAAGGGCATTTGTTGCGCATTGCCCTTAAAATGGCATTCAGCTCTATTGCTGCCCACCCTATCTAAAAATAAAAACCCCTTAAAAAACCCTAAGTCTAACCCCCAAGTGGTCCTCACCTGTCCTGAAGACCGGCGGAGAAGGTGCTGTTCCAGGCGGTGAAGTCTTCTTCCAGGCGGCGACCTCTTCTTTCTTCTTCCAGGAACCAGCCGGCACGGAGCGGAGTGCGGAGTTGAAGACCGATGACCATGGAGCTGAAGACCGGCGACTCTGGAACTGAAGACCGGTGACCACGGAGCCATGGAGTGTGGAGGATCCTCTTCATACGATCTCCGCCGTACACTGAATAGGAATTCAAGGTACGTGATTAAAAATGGCGTCCCTTGAATTCCTATTGACTGATTTGAGTCTTCAAATTCAAATCAGCCAATCGGATGAGAGCTACTGAAAGTCTATTGGCTGTTCAAATCAGCCAATAGGATAAGAGCTACTGAAATTCTATTGGCTGATTTGAATAGCCAATAGAATTTCAGTAGCTCTTATCCTATTGGCTGATTTGAACAGCCAATAGGACTTCAGTAGCTCTCATCCGATTGGCTGATATGAATTTGAAGACTCAAATTAGCCAATAGGAATTCAAGGGACGCCATTTTTAATCGCGTACCTTGAATTCCTATTCAGTGTACGGCGGAGATCGTATGAAGAGGATCCTCCACGCTCCATGGCTCCGCGGTCGCCGGTCTTCAGTTCCAGAGTCGCCGGTCTTCAGCTCCGTGGTCATCGGTCTTCAGCTCCGCACTCCGCTCCGTGACGGCTGGTTCCTGGAAGAAGAAAGAAGATGTTGCCGCTTGGAAGAAAACTTCACCGCCTGGAACAGAACCTTCTCCGCCGGTCTTCAGGACAGGTGAGGACCACTTGGGGGTTAGACTTAGGGTTTTTTAAGGGTTTTTTGGGGGGGTTTATTTTATTTAGATAGGGTGGGCAGCAATAGAGCTGAATGCCCATCAAATGCCCTTTTCAGGGCAATGGGTAGTTTAGGGTTTTTAGTGTTCATTTTTTTTGGGGGGGGGGTTGATGGGTGGGGGGTTTTACTGTTAGGGGGGCTTTGTGTATTTTTTTGTCAAAAGAGCTGATTATCTTGGGTCAATGCCCTGCAAAAAGCCCTTTTAAGGGCTACTGGTAGTTTATTAGATTAGGGGGTGTTTTAATTTTGGGGGGGCTTTTTTATTTTCATAGGGATTAGGTGTAATCTTTTTAAAATTTGTAATTTTCTTTATTATTTTCTGTAATCTTAGATTTTTTTATTTTCTGTAATTCTATCTTAAATGGACAGTCTACTCCAGAATTTTGATTAGACTGCCCCTTAAATTTATACTTAGTTTATTTTTATTTTTAAAGTAGTGTTAGTTTTTTGTAATATAAGAGTAACTTTAGTATTTTGTAAATTAGGTAATTTTAGTTCATTTAGGGGGTGTTAGGTTAGGGGGGGGTTAGGTTAGGGGTTAGGTTTATTGCGTTGTGGGCTTTGGCGGTTTAGGGGTTAATACTTGGATAGGTTTATTGCGTTGTGGGTTAATGGCGGATTAAGGGTTAATAGTTTTAATAGGTAGTTTGTGATGTTGGGGTTGGCGGATTTAGGGGTTAATAATGTAGTTATTACTTGTGGTGTGGGTTTGATGGCGGATATAGGGGTTAATACACTTTATTAGTTATTGCGGTGGGGATTGCGGTTGACAGGTAGATAGACATTGCGCATACGTTAGGTGTTAGTTTATTTTTGCAGACATTTTCAGGAGTTACGGTGCTCCTATACTCGGCGCAAGGCTTGCTACGGCTGCCTTTTATGGTGAGGTAAAAATGGAGTAAGATTTCTCAATTTTCGCCACGTAAGTCCTTGCGCTGGATATTGGATACCGATTTACGACGCTGTTCTATGTTAGCTTATGGGAGTAAAAATTGCGGGCAACGGGTGAAATATACGCGCATAACTTGTATGTTACGCCGTATATATGTGATACCAAAACAGCGCAAAAACTGGCGTCGCCGGCTTTTGCGGGCGACGCTGCATATTGGATCGGGCCCTAGATGTTTCTCACCGTCACATTCTAGATTACAGATTAATTTTACACAGAATGATACGCTGACTTTAAGACCCTGATTTCATTCACCTAATTTTGTTCACTTAAAAGTCTAATAATTCTTAATTGCTCTCCAGTCCTAAGACTATTGCATCCCAAAAGAAAGTACGTAATGTTCCTGTGTCCTCTCAGAAAAGTTTCCAAGTACATCAAGGCTCATCATGCACTGTAGAAAGATTCCAAAATTGATTAGCTCATGACAGAGTGAATGTTTGAGATGCTTACAGTATAACCAGAATGATTATTTTTAATTTCAGGATTGTGTTAATATTTGGGAAGGTGTTTATGGTTTACTTGAAATGTGGAAGTGTCAGACACGTTTGTCAGACACACTGAAAACTGATAGTGCACACAAATGAAATGACAAAATGATCAGCTGTTGAAAATCGTAAAACTACAATATATGACTACTAGATCTGACATGTTCATTAAAGATTTAGATTTAAAACAAATAAATAATTTGTTGAGATAGATAGCTCTGTACCTTATCTTATTTTGAGGAAAACCTGATATGAAAATCGCTATTTAAAGGAATTTATAACCCCAAATTTTCTTTGGTGATTCTGACAAAGCCTACAATTTTAAAAAAAAGTTTCCAATTTACTTCTATTATCAAATTTACTTAAAGGGACAGTCAACACCAGAATTTTTGTTGTTTAAAAAGAAAGATTACCCATTGCCCAGTTTTGCATAACCAACACAGTTATAGCAATACATGCTTTAGCTCTGTAATTACCTTGTATCTAAGCCTCTGCAGACTGCCCCCTTATTTCAGTTACTTTGATAGACTTGCATTTTAGCCAATCAGTGCTCACTCCTAGGTCACTTTACGTGCATGAGCTCAATGTTATCTATATGAAACACATGAACTAATGCCCTCTAGTGGTCAAAATGCATTCAGATTAGAGGCAGTCTTCAAGGTCTAAGAAATTAGCATATGAACCTCCTAGGTTTAGCTTTCAACTAAGAATACCAAGAGAACAAAGAAAAATTGGTAATAAAAGTAAATTTGGAAGTTGTTTAAAATTACATGCCCTATTTAAATCATGAAAGTTATTTTTGGACTTGACTGTCCCTTTAATTCCCATTGGTGTTTCTTTGTTGAAGATATACCTAGGTAGGCGTCTGGAACACTACATGGCAAGAAATAGTGCTGCAATATAGAGCACTTGCATATGGATAACATTCTTGCAAAACTGCTGCTATATAGTGATTCAGACACTTGAACGCTCCTAAATGTGTTTCAGCAAAAGATACCAAGAGAACGAAGAATATTTGATAATATATGTAAATTAGAAAGTTGTTTAAAAATGTATGCATTATCTGAATCATGAATAAAAAAAAATTGTGTTTCATGGCGCCTTAAAGGGACATTCCAGTCAAAATTTAAATGCACATAGATGAATTACATCTTTGAATAGAAACATATTTACAATAAACATGTATTGGCAAAAATGCTTCTAGTAAAAGTTATCACTGTTTTAGAGTTAACAATTTTCTCTGCACGTGCATGTGAAGCATAGCTTGACATTCTCACTGCACCCACATTTTAAATACTGCAGCTGCTCAGATCATCAGTGGGGCTTGTATCATCTCAGCAATTAACAAATTGAGTCATTACCAGTTGGTACAAGCACCTTAGGCTCTCTGAGTGTTGTGTTTAAAATGCTAGTGCACGGTGCATACTTAAATACCCTTTTGAAACCGCTATAGCTTTTATTAGAAGCATTTTAGCTAATGCATGTATATTACAAAATTGCTTCTGTTCAATACCAAAATGCACCCATGTGGTTTCCAATTTTGGCTGGAATATCCCTTTAAATTACTAATGTCTACATTGTAAAGTGTGTGAAAGATAAAAAATCTACCATGGCAAAAAAAATTAAATCTGTATGGTAAACTAAATACTGTTATTGCATAACGTAGTACAGTGGTTCCTTAATCTATGTACAAACATATCAAGAAAAATTCAATTGTTAATATTATATTTACTGTTAACCACTGATGTCAACGAATAAGTAAGATGTAATTGCAAATGACAGAAATTAGAAATAAGATATAGAGGTGGCACCTGTGTTACAACGTAAGCTTCACAGCGTCTCCAGCGTAAACGTCATGCAAAGTTACAGGAAGAGGACTAAGACTATGTTGTCTCCCGGCTGGTATCAGTGATCTGGCAGGTGGGGATTCACTGTTGACTGCTTGTACAACTGATCCAGGCAGGGAAGAACACAGCAACAGATGCTTATACTGCCTCTTCGTTGCTGTGCAATTAAAGGGATATGAACTCCAATTTTTTCCTTATTAATTCAGATAGAGCAAGCGATTTTTAACAACTTTCTAATTTACGTCTATTATAAAAAATTATTTGCTCACTTAGTATCTTTTGTTGAAAAGCAGGAACGTATGCTTATCAGGGATAGACACAGACAAAGGCGGTGGCGGACATTTTCCAAAGTACAGACCATAGGACACCAAGGTACATTTGAAATATAAACATTATTTTATAGCGCTTGGTGTTATTATACTGATGCAGATACCACTGACCCTATAACCAACCCTTGTCTGGCTATACGCATGTGCCAGTGTCACTACTGTGTCATTATATAGTGCTGGGTGTTATTATACTGATGCAGATACCACTGACCCTATAACCAGCCCTCCTCTGGCTATACCCATGTGCCAGTGTCACTACTGTGTCATTATATAGTGCTGGGTGTTATTATACTGATGCAGATACCACTGACCCTATAACCAGCCCTCCTCTGGCTATACCCATGTGCCAGTGTCACTACTGTGTCATTATATAGTGCTGGGTGTTATTATACTGATGCAGATACCACTGACCCTATAACCAACCCTTGTCTTGCTATACCCATGTGCCAGTGTCACTACTGTGTCATTATATAGTGCTTAGTGTTATTATACTGATGCAGATACCACTGACCCTATAACCAGCCCTCCTCTGGCTATACCCATGTGCCAGTGTCACTACTGTGTCATTATATAGTGCTTAGTGTTATTATACTGATGCAGATACCACTGACCCTATAACCAGCCCTCCTCTGGCTATACCCATGTGCCAGTGTCACTACTGTGTCATTATATAGTGCTGGGTGTTATTATACTGATGCAGATACCACTGACCCTATAACCAACCCTTGTCTTGCTATACCCATGTGCCAGTGTCACTACTGTGTCATTATATAGTGCTTAGTGTTATTATACTGATGCAGATACCACTGACCCTATAACCAGCCCTCCTCTGGCTATACCCATGTGTCAGTGTCACTACTGTGTCATTATATAGTGCTTAGTGTTATTATACTGATGCAGATACCACTGACCCTATAACCAGCCCTCCTCTGGCTATACCCATGTGCCAGTGTCACTTCTGTGTCATTATCAGGGATAGGCAAGGTGTCCGTGACTAGCCCTTGCAGTGTCCGCCACAACCTTAGTATATCTAAAAAAAAATGTAGCGTGAATAAAGTTAGTGGCTTGTCAAGAGACTGCTAACAATATTGGGTGATACGTTATGGAATAAATAAAGCCTGAGTAAAATAATGGATGTGTATCTGCATCTGTATAATAACACCCAGCTCTATACAAAGACACAGTAGTGACACTGGCACATGGGTATAGCCAGACAAGGGCTGGCTATAGGGTCAGTGGTATCTGCATTAGTAAAATAACACCCAGCGCTATATAATGACACAGTAGTGACACTGGCACATGGGTATAGCCAGACAAGGGCTGGCTATAGGGTCAGTGGTATCTGCATCAGTATAATAACACCCAGCACTATATAATGACACAGTAGTGACACTGGCACATGGGTATAGCCAGAGGAGGGCTGGTTATAGAATCAGTGGTATCTGTATCAGTATAATAACACCCAGCGCTATATAATGACACAGTAGTGACACTGACTCATGAGTATAGCCAGAGGAGGGCTGGGTATAGAATTAGTGGTATCTGCCTCAGTATAATAACACCCAGCACTATATAATGACACAGTAGTGACACTGGCTCATGGGTATAGTCAGAGGAGGGCTGGTTATAGGATCAGTGGTATCTGCATCTGTATAATAACACCCAGCACTATATAATGACACAGTAGTGATACTGGCTCATGGGTATAGCCAGACAAGGGTTGGTTATAGGGTCAGTGGTATCTGCATCAGTATAATAACACCCAGCACTATATAATGACACAGTAGTGACACTGACTCATGAGTATAGCCAGAGGAGGGCTGGGTATAGAATTAGTGGTATCTGCCTCAGTATAATAACACCCAGCACTATATAATGACACAGTAGTGACACTGGCACATGGGTATAGCCAGACAAGGGTTGGTTATAGGGTCAGTGGTATCTGCATCAGTATAATAACACCCAGCACTATATAATGACACAGTAGTGACACTGGCACATGGGTATAGCCAGAGGAGGGCTGGTTATAGGGTCAGTGGTATCTGCATCAGTATAATAACACCCAGCACTATACAAAGACACAGAAGTGATACTGGCACATGCGTATAGCCAGAAGAGGGCTGGTTATAGGATCAGTGGTATCTGCATCAGTATAACACCCAGCACTATATAATGACACAGTAGTGATACTGGCTCATGGTTATAGAATCAGTGGTATCTGCATATAACACCAAGCACTATAAAATAATGTTTTTAATTTCAAATGTACCTTGGTGTCCTTCACTAAGGTCTGTGCCTATCCCCAGTCATTATATAGTGCTGGGTGTTATTATACTGATGTAGATACCACTGATCCTATAACCAGCCCTCCTCTGGCTATATCCATGAGCCAGTATCACTACTGTGTCATTATATAGTGCTGGGTCTTATTATACTGAGGCAGATACCACTAATTCTATACCAACCCTCCTCTAGCTATACCCATGAGTCAGTGTCACTACTGTGTCATTATATAGCGCTGGGTGTTATTATACTGATGATATGATTGGAATAGCCAATAGAATGCAAGCTCAATCCTATTGGCTGATTGGATCAGCCAATAGGATGAAAGCTCAATCCTATTGGCTGATTGCAACAGCCAGTAGGATTTTTTCCCCTTTAATTCCGATTGGCTGATAGAATTCCAACAGCCAATCAGAATGTAAGAGACGCCATCTTGGATGACGTCATTTAAAGGAAACTTCATTCTTCCAGAGACGTCGTAAGAAGAGGATGCTCCGCGCTGGATGTCTTGATAATGGAGCCGCTTCGCGCCGGATGAACGAAGATAGAAGATGCCGTCTGGATGAAGACTTCGGCCCGCTTAAAGACTTCTGCCAGCTTTGCTGAGGACTTCTTCTGCTTGGATAAGGATGGATGTCCTGTCTGCGAAAACTTTAAGTGGATCTTCGGGGGTTAGTGTTAGGTTTTTTTAAGGGTTTATTGGGTGGGTTTTAATTTTAGGTTAGGGACTTTGGGCTGAAAAAGAGCTAAATGCCTTTTTAAGGGCAATGCCCATACAAATGTCCTTTTCAGGGCAATGGGGAGCTTAGGTTTTTTAGATAGGTTTTTACTTGGCCATTGGTAGTTTAGTGTAGGCTAGGTTTTTTTATTTTGGGTGGCTTTTTTATTTTGATAGGGCTATTAGATTGGGTGTATTTAGTTTAAATATTTGATCATTTATTTTTTATTTTGTGTAACTTAGTGTTTTTTAGTTTGTGTAACTTAGTTGTTATTTTTTGGAACTTAGTAATTTTTAATAGTAGATTTAAATAACTTGAGTAGTGTTAGGTTTTTAGAAATGTAATATAGTTAATTTAATTTTTAGTTTAATGTAATTTTAGTATAATAGTTAGGGTAGGTTAATTAGTAGTTTAATATAGTTTAATGTAATTGTAGGATAATAGGGTAAGTTAATTAAAAGTTTAATATAGTTTATTTTAATTCGAAAGGTAAGTTTAAATTTATTATAAGATAGGGATGAGTTAATATTTAATGTAAAGTTAGCGAGTTGTTAGGTTTAGAGGTTAATAGCTTAATTTAGTTTATGGCGACGTGGGGGGGCTGGCGGTTTAGGGGTTAATAACTTTAGTTGAGGTGGGGTTCGGCGGGATAGGGGTTAATATATTTCTTTAGTTGCGGCGGGGTCCAGGAGCGGCGGAATAGGGGTTAATAATTTTATTACAGTTGCGGCGGGGTCCGGGAGCGGCGGAATAGGGGTTAATAATTATATTACAGTTGCGGCGGGGTCCGGGAGCGGCGGAATAGGGGTTAATAACATTATGTAGGTGGCAGCGATGTCGGGGCAGCAGATTAGGGGTGTTTAGACTCGGGGCTTATGTTAGGGTGTTAGGTGTAAACGTTACTGGTTTTCTACCATAGAAATCCATGGGATATCTGGCAGCATCGAAAACATAATTTATGCTTACCTGATAAATTTATTTCTCTTGTAGTGTATTCAGTCCACGGATCATCCATTACTTGTGGGATATTCTCCTTCCCAACAGGAAGTTGCAAGAGGATCACCCACAGCAGAGCTGCTATATAGCTCCTCCCCTCACTGCCATATCCAGTCATTCGACCGAAACAAGACGAGAAAGGAGAAACCATAGGGTGCAGTGGTGACTGTAGTTTAATTAAAATTTAGACCTGCCTGAAAAGGACAGGGCGGGCCGTGGACTGGATACACTACAAGAGAAATACATTTATCAGGTAAGCATAAATTATGTTTTCTCTTGTTAAGTGTATCCAGTCCACGGATCATCCATTACTTGTGGGATACCAATACCAAAGCTAAAGTACACGGATGATGGGAGGGACAAGGCAGGAACTTAAACGGAAGGAACCACTGCCTGTAGAACCTTTCTCCCAAAAACAGCCTCCGAAGAAGCAAAAGTATCAAATTTGTAAAATTTGGAAAAAGTATGAAGGGAAGACCAAGTTGCAGCCTTGCAAATCTGTTCAACAGAGGCCTCATTTTTAAAGGCCCAGGTGGAAGCCACAGCTCTAGTAGAATGAGCTGTAATCCTTTCAGGAGGCTGCTGTCCAGCAGTCTCATAGGCTAAACGGATTATACTCCGAAGCCAAAAAGAAAGAGAGGTTGCCGAGGCCTTCTGACCTCTCCTCTGTCCAGAGTAAACAACAAACAGGTTAGATGTTTGGCGAAAATCTTTAGTAGCCTGTAAGTAAAACTTCAAGGCACGGACTACGTCTAGATTATGCAAAAGATGTTCCTTCTTTGAAGAAGGATTAGGACATAATGATGGAACAACAATCTCTTGATTGATATTCTTGTTAGAAACCACCTTAGGTAAAAACCCAGGTTTTGTACGCAGAACAACTTTATCTGAATGAAAGATCAGATAAGGAGAATCACAATGTAAGGCAGATAACTCTGAGACTCTTCGAGCCGAGGAAATAGCCATCAGAAAAAGAACTTTCCATGAAAGAAGTTTGATATCAATAGAATGAAGGGGTTCAAACGGAACCCCTTGAAAAACTTTAAGAACCAAGTTTAAGCTCCATGGAGGAGCAACAGGTTTAAACACAGGCTTAATTCTAACTAAAGCCTGACAACATACCTGAACGTCTGGAACTTCTGCCAGACGCTTGTGTAAAAGAATAGACAGAGCAGAAATCTGTCCCTTTAAAGAACTAGCTGATAATCCTTTGTCCAAACCCTCTTGGAGGAAGGACAATATCCTAGGAATCCTAACCCTACTCCATGAGTAATTTTTGGATTCACACCAATGAAGATATTTACGCCATATCTTGTGGTAAATTTTCCTGGTGACAGGCTCTCGTGCCTGTATTAAGGTATCAATTACTGACTCGGAGAAGCCACGCTTTGATAGGATCAAGCGTTCAATCTCTATGCAGTCAGTCTCAGAGAAAGTAGATTCGGATGATTGAAAGGACCTTGTATTAGAAGGTCTTGTCTCAGAGGCAGAGTCCATGGTGGAAAGGATGACATGTCCACTAGGTCTGCATACCAGGTCCTGCGTGGCCACGCAGGCGCTATCAATATCACCGATGCTCTTTCCTGTTTGATTTTGGCAATCAGACGAGGGAGCAGAGGAAACGGTGGAAACACATAAGCCAGGTTGAAGAACCAAGGCGCTGCTAGAGCATCTATCATTGCCGCTTCTGGGTCCCTGGACCTGGATCCGTAACAAGGAAGCTTGGCGTTCTGGCGAGACGCCATGAGATCCAATTCTGGTTTGCCCCAACGGAGAACCAATTGAGCAAACACCTCCGGATGGAGTTCCCATTCCCCCGGATGAAAAGTCCGACGACTTAGAAAATCCGCCTCCCAGTTCTCTACACCTGGGATATGGATCGCTGACAGGTGGCAAGAGTGAGTCTCTGCCCAGCGAATTATCTTGGAGACTTCTGACATTGCTAGGGAACTCCTGGTTCCCCCTTGATGGTTGATGTAAGCCACAGTCGTGATGTTGTCCGACTGAAATCTGACGAACCTCAGTGTTGCTAGCTGAGGCCAAGCCAGAAGAGCATTGAATATTGCTCTTAACTCCAGAATATTTATTGGGAGGAGTTTCTCCTCCTGAGTCCATGAACCCTGAGCCTTCAGGGAGTTCCAGACTGCACACCAACCTAGAAGGCTGGCATCTGTTGTTACAATTGTCCAATCTGGTCTGCGAAAGGTCATACCCTTGGACAGATGGGCCCGAGATAACCACCAGAGAAGAGAATCTCTGGTTTCCTGATCCAGATTTAGTTGAGGGGACAAATCTGTGTAATCCCCATTCCACTGACTGAGCATGCATAATTGCAGCGGTCTGAGATGCAGGCGCGCGAATGGCACTATGTCCATCGCCGCTACCATTAAGCCGATTACTTCCATGCACTGAGCCACCGTGGGGCGCGGAATGGATTGAAGAACACGGCAAGCATTTAGAAGTTTTGATAACCTGGACTCCGTCAGGTAAATTTTCATTTCTACAGAATCTATTAGAGTCCCTAGGAAGGAAACCCTCGTGAGAGGAGATAGAGAACTCTTTTCTTCGTTCACTTTCCACCCATGCGACCTCAGGAATGCCAGAACTATCTCTGTATGAGATTTGGCAATTTGAAAGCTTGACGCCTGTATCAGGATATCGTCCAGGTAAGGAGCCACCGCTATGCCTCGCGGTCTTAGGACCGCCAGAAGTGAGCCCAGAACCTTTGTAAAAATTCTTGGGGCTGTAGCCAACCCGAATGGAAGAGCTACAAATTGGTAATGCCTGTCTAGAAAGGCAAACCTCAGGAACTGATGATGATTCTTGTGAATCGGAATGTGAAGGTAGGCATCCTTTAAGTCCACTGTGGTCATGTACTGACCCTCTTGGATCATGGGTAAAATGGTTCGAATAGTTTCCATCTTGAATGACGGAACTCTGAGGAATTTGTTTAGGATCTTTAGATCCAAAATTGGTCTGAAGGTTCCCTCTTTTTTGGGAACCCCAAACAGATTTGAATAAAACCCCTGTCCTTGTTCCGTCCGCGGAACTGGATGGATCACTCCCATTACAAGGAGATCTTGTACGCAGCTTAGGAATGCCTCTTTCTTTATCTGGTTTGCAGATAATCTTGAAAGGTGAAATCTCCCTTGTGGAGGAGAAGCTTTGAAGTCCAGAAGATATCCCTGAGATATGATCTCCAACGCCCAGGGATCCTGAACATCTCTTGCCCACGCCTGGGCAAAGAGAGAGAGTCTGCCCCCTACTAGATCCGTTGTCGGATAGGGGGCCGCTCCTTCATGCTGTCTTAGAGGCAGCAGTAGGCTTTCTGGCCTGCTTGCCCTTGTTCCAGGACTGGTTAGGTTTCCAGGCCTGCTTGGATTGAGCAAAAGTTCCCTCTTGTTTTGCAGCAGAGGAAGTTGATGCTGCACCTGCCTTGAAATTTCGAAAGGCACGAAAATTAGACTGTTTGGCCTTTGATTTGGCCCTGTCCTGAGGAAGGGTATGACCCTTACCTCCAGTAATGTCAGCAATAATTTCTTTCAAACCAGGCCCGAATAAGGTCTGCCCCTTGAAAGGAATGTTGAGTAATTTCGACTTTGAAGTCACATCAGCTGACCAGGATTTGAGCCATAGCGCCCTACGCGCCTGGTTGGCGAATCCGGAATTCTTAGCCGTTAGTTTAGTCAAATGAACAATATCATCAGAAACAAATGAGTTAGCTAGCTTAAGAGTTCTAAGCTTGTCAACAATTTCAGTCAATGGAGCTGTATGGATGGCCTCTTCCAGGGCCTCAAACCAGAATGCCGCCGCAGCAGTGACAGGCGCAATGCATGCAAAGGGCTGTAAAATAAAACCTTGTTGAATAAACATTTTCTTAAGGTAACCCTCTAATTTTTTATCCATTGGATCTGAAAAAGCACAACTGTCCTCAACCGGGATAGTGGTACGCTTTGCTAAAGTAGAAACTGCTCCCTCCACCTTAGGGACTGTCTGCCATAAGTCCTGTGTAGTGGCATCTATTGGAAACATTTTTCTGAATATAGGAGGTGGGGAAAAGGGCACACCGGGCCTATCCCACTCCTTACTAATAATTTCTGTAAGCCTTTTAGGTATTGGAAAAACATCAGTACTCACCGGCACTGCATAGTATTTATCCAGCCTACACAATTTCTCTGGCACTGCAATTGTGTCACAGTCATTCAGAGCAGCTAATACCTCCCCAAGCAATACACGGAGGTTCTCAAGCTTAAATTTAAAATTAGAAATCTCTGAATCAGGTCTCCCCGATTCAGAGACGTCACCCACAGACTGAAGCTCTTCGTCCTCAGGTTCTGCATATTGTGACGCAGTATCAGACATGGCTCTTACAGCATCTACGCGCTCTGTATCTCGTCTAACCCCAGAGCTATCGCGCTTGCCTCTCAATTCAGGCAATCTGGATAATACCTCTGACAGGGTATTATTCATGATTGCAGCCATGTCCTGCAAAGTAATCGCTATGGGCGTCCCTGATGTACTTGGCGCCATATTAGCGTGCGTCACTTGAGCGGGAGGCGAAGGGTCCGAAACGTGGGGAGAGTTAGTCGGCATAACTTCCCCCTCGACAGACCCCTCTGGTGACAATTCTTTTATAGATAAAGACTGATCTTTACTGTTTAAGGTGAAATCAATACATTTAGTACACATTCTCCTAGGGGCTCCACCATGGCTTTTAAACATAATGAACAAGTATCCTCTGTTTCAGACATGTTTGTACAGACTAGCAATGAGACTAGCAAGCTTGGAAAACACTTTAAAGCAAGTTAACAAGCAATATAAAAAACGTTACTGTGCCTTTAAGAGAAACAAATTTTGACAACATTTGAAATAACAGTGAAAAAAGGCAGTTACACTAACAAAATTTTTACAGTGTATGTAACAAGTCAGCAGAGCATTGCACCCACTTGCAAATGGATGATTAACCCCTTAACAAAAACAGAATAATAAATGACAAAAAAGTTTTTTAAACACAGTCACAACAACTGCCACAGTCTACTGTGATTGTTACCCTCCTCAAACACGACTTTGAAGCCTTTTGAGCCCTTCAGAGATGTCCTGTATCATGCAGAGGGAAGCTGAATGTCTCTGTCAGTATTTTTAGCTGCACAGAAAAGCACTAAAATAGGCCCTTCCCACTCATATTGCAACAGTGGAAAGCTTCAGGAAACTGTTTCTAGGCAAAAATCAAGCCAGCCATGTGAAAAAAAACTAGGCCCCAATAAGTTTTGTCACCAAACATATATAAAAACGATAACATGCCAGCAAACGTTTTATATTACACTTTTATAAGAGTATGTATCTCTGTTAATAAGCCTGATACCAGTCGCTATCACTGCATTTAAGGCTTAACTTACATTAATCCGGTATCAGCAGCATTTTTCTAGCAAATTCCATCCCTAGAAATATATTAACTGCACATACCTTATTGCAGGAAAACCTGCACGCCATTCCCCCTCTGAAGTTACCTCACTCCTCAGTATATGTGAGAACGGCAGTGGATCTTAGTTACTTCTGCTAAGATCATAGAAATCACAGGCAGATTCTTCTTCTAATGCTGCCTGAGATGAAACAGTACACTCCGGTACCATTTAAAAATAACAAACTTTTGATTGAAGTTAAAAAACTAACTATAATACACCACTCTCCTCTTACTACGTCCATCTTTGTTGAGAGTTTCAAGAGAATGACTGGATATGGCAGTGAGGGGAGGAGCTATATAGCAGCTCTGCTGTGGGTGATCCTTTTGCAACT
>NC_069507.1:108286488-108333988 GCF_027579735.1 Bombina bombina
CTCGCCATTCACACCTGAGACCTTGTAACACTAACTAGTCATATGACAATGGGGAGGGAAAATGGCTAATTGGGCCCAATTTGGACATGTCCACTTAGGTGTGTACTCACTTTTGTTTCCAAAGGTTTAGACATTAATGGCTGTGTGTTGAGTTATTTTGAGAGGACAGCAAATGTACACTGTTATACAGGCTGTACACTCACTACTTTACATTGTAGCAAAGTGTAATTTCTTCAGTGTTGTCACATGAAAAGATATAATAAAATATTTACAAAAATGTGAGGGGTGTACTCACTTTTGTGAGATACTGTGTATATATATATATATATATATATATATATATATATACATGCACACATATATACTGTATATATATATATATATATATATATATATATATATACACACATATATATATATATATATATATACATACACATACACAAACACACACATATACACACGCACACAGAGATACATAAACACACACACACACAGATATATACATACACACACATTAAAGAACAAAAAAAAAAAAAAAAAAATCTGGCTCCTAAGTATATTGGCTGGCTCCTAGACTCCTAGAATACATTTGTTAAGCCCTGACTTACCTTTTCTGCAATCTGCTGTTACCCTGTACCGCACTGGAGTTCAGGAAGGGGGAGGAAATTGAAGAGAGAAGAACGTAGTAAATATTTACATTGAGATAGAATGGAACAGTGACACATGCAGGCAGAAATTAAAAGTGCAGGCAAAAAAAAAATTCTGCAGAAACGGTACAATTTCTGCGACAAGTTGATGAGATCGCACATCGCAGTATGTTCTGCCTTGGGGCACATAAACACATAAATACATACAGTTGTAATCAAAATTATTTCAATCCCCATTGCAAATCAGGTTTATTGTCAAAATTAACTGACTTTCAGCTGGTTGCAATGAACAAATCAAACAAAGCAATTGAAATAGCTCAACACATGAATGTTTCAAGTAATTTCCCTAAATTCAACTGAAAGTGTAACTTTTAAGGAATTCTGCAGTCTCAAAATTATTCAACCCCCTAAATAGAATCCCTCAAAACAGCACAAATATGCAAAACAGGTGTCTCAAGTACACCTGATGCAACAAATCAAGGGCATCATTAGTTGCACCAGGTGTGCTTGAGCTAGAACACATGAAATACCTAAACTGGCTTGGGGTTTGTTTAGTGTGACAGTTGACTGCATGTTAGAGATATGACCAAGTCAAAAGAATGGTCCAAAAAGTAAAGAGAAGAGATCATCGCCCTTCACAAACAAGGAACAGGATACAAAAATATAGCAAAGACACTGAATGTTCCTAGAGACACCGTTGGAAGCATAGTTTGCAAGTTCAAAGTTCAAGGAACAGTGGTTACACAACCTGGATGGGACAGAAAAAGGAAGCTATTAACAGCTGCAGTCAGATTTCTGAGAAGGCAGGTTGAGAAAAACCCTCGAGTCCTCTCTGCCTAAGACAGAGTTTTAGACATTTCCTGTATGGCCAGTGCACTGGGGATACCCCCTCTTTATTATGTAAGCCACCGCCGAGATGTTGTCTGACAGGAAATAGATCAACTTTTCCTCCTTCAATAGGGGCCAGCCCCAAAGATTGCTTGAAGTTATAGAATTTAGATTGGTAACCTTGCCTCTAGAGGATACCAAACTCCTTGCACTCTTCGAGAAACCTAGACCATACCCAGTCTAAGAGACTGGCGTCCGTAGGCACAATAGGCCAAGAATGACGACGGAAGGATGTTCCAATGGTCAAATACAGACTTTGTGTCCTCAAGGAAAAGATTGTCTAATGGAGAAATCCAAAGCAATCTGTTGTTCGAAATGTAGATAATTATTTGACCACTGGGCTGCATAGTCAAGTAAAGGGGTCTCAAGTAAAAAGGGGGAAAAAAAGACTGCGTCTGAAGCAACTACCATAAGACCCAACACGTCCATGCAGTGAGCTACCGATGTAAAGAGGCTCTTTAAAGGGAGAGACAGTCCCTTTGAATCAATATATTGCAATGTTCCTACAGGAACTAGATGCATAAGAATTGAGTTTATTATGACTCCTATAAATGCTACCCTTATAGCAGGATATAAGAATGTTTAGGTACATTGCTACTCCACCCAATGTCTTGAAAAAAAGACAGAAGCTTGTGAGTATGAGCAGTAGCTAGTGACAGAAAATAAGCTTGCTCTAGTATGTCATCCAAATACGGAGCAATTGAAATGTCCTGACTCTGATCACTGGCCAGATTGTATCCAACACAGAGTGGAAAACTGACATTGTTTTGCAGATATACAAATCTCAGAAACTAAAAGTTATCACTGTGTATACCATCTTATGGATATGCAGATAAGAATCCTTGAGGTCTATAATAGCTATAAACTGACCCTTTGGATTAAGGGAAACAACTGTGAGGAATGTTCCCATTATACAAGTGGGAATCCTGACCATTATGTTTATGTTATGTTAAGTCCAGGACAGGACTGTAAACAATGAACAGATTGGGGTAAAAAATTCTTACCCTGAGGTTACACATGTACTGGGATTAATTATTCCCCTTATCCTCCAAATCCTTTTATAAAGGTTGCCACCTCTCAAGGATCATTGGCAACATTTAGATAGAACCACTGGTCAATAAGGAGGACTCTGCTTCAAAGAGAACAAAACTCTATCTCTTGAAGGAAGAAGAGAATAATTCCGGATAGCCGAACTATTTTCCTGAGGATCCTAAAATGTAGAAACTTATACATAAGTTTCAACAATCTTTATGAAATCTGTACATGACATAAGCATCAGATGTAGTAAACATGTACTTACTTAAGCATTTGCACATATTTAGTCTGACAAGTGGTCTTGCTGACTAGAGAAGCAGCACATATAGGCCAACAGGTACACAGTAAATACTTGTAAATCCATGTCCAGAATAAGCAGAGACTGAGTATACTTACAAAGTAAACATACAATGGAAATTGTAAATTAAAATATTCATGATTTATGATCAGTGTCTGTATGAGACGTATGTTCCTACACATAAATCACTAATACAATGCTATAAAAGAGATACCAACAGATCTCATCTCTAAATGACCTCTACTGATAGTGAAAATATTCATGATCAATGTTTAGTATCTGCATTAAAGAATCTTTGTGAATAGATATAGATTGCACATAACATAGGTATAAAATAGATAGCAATAGATTGTATCTCTAAAGGATCTCTACTGTTGTAGTAAAATACAGATACATTCTGCAGGACTGCTGTCATAATACAAACATGTGGAGTAGTTGATACCTGGATTGGCTACCCAGCTGAGGTGTTATTGTGGTCCCAGCATTGCAGGGTTAATGCTAACTGCTTGTACTTTGTGTGATATCTGTGTTCAGGAATGCTGTGATCTAAGACCCCCCTCCTTCCCCCTCCTCTTGGAGACTGATACTGTGAGCCAAGGCTGGCTATGTGTGGCTAACTCATCGTAAATTAAAACAAGGGTGGTGTCCTTGACAAGACAAAGAAAAGGGGAGTTTTGGGACTCAAACAACTAACATCATGGATGGAGGTTCTCCACATATCTAAAGGAATTTGGTAATAAGTTAGGTATTGTGTTTGTATTAGATTTATGTCCTATTTCATTTTAAAGAATTGTAGCATTGCACCTGTATGTTATTTTGAATGTCTTTATAATTTGGCACTGTGTGACCTGTATTGGTATTTTTGTTATTAAACACATAGAAAATATAATTCTGTCTTTGGGCTCTAATATCTGAATTCCCACTCTTTTGAGACAAGGTTAAAGGCACGTCACCTAATTGTTAATTTTGTGTGAGTTATTATTGGGGTTCCAAGACACCCCCATTTTATTTAGAAGTTTTGGTGGTGGCAGTATTAATTGGGGTGGTGTGGACAGGATTTGGGGGTTAATATGGTGTCCCTTTAAGGTCCTTTGAAGAGTTACAAGGTTTTAGGTAACCAGTGGCTTAGTGCTATTAACCCCTTCAGGCCCACACACCCCTGCCTATTGTGACGTTGAAAGACTTAATTTGTCACAACTCTATTTGGAATGAAACATGCAGAGTACAATATATTAAATATTACTCAGCACAAAAAATAAGCCAGAGCTTTTTATACGAAATCTAATTAAAGTTTTTATTTAGCTACAAAACAGTAGAAAAAATATATTTATTTCTAAAAACTCCTCTCATTCCAATCATACATGCATACAATTCACATAAGATTGCACCCCAGGCGTCCCTAGGGGAATCAAAAACATGCTGTCATCCCTGTGTATAAATGTTTAGGAAAACAAAAAGGAGTTCGCTCCAGTGTCCTGTTTATATTTGTAATCCAAAAATTGAGGGTAATGTGTACACTGTCTCACAGCCAGTTAATGAGAGGGGTTAATAAGCACATTGTTTGTAAGTATCGTCTGCTCTTGATGTAATTAGTAGGTAAAGTTGAATCAAGCACAGTCTGGGATTTCACCTGAACCCTTAAAGTGTATGTGCATTCGTCCTGAATATTATATGAGTGTTGCCAATGCCTCTTGTCGGCATATGTGTTCAGCATGAGTTATAATGTAGCAGTTCAATGCCCCTTGCCAGCATATTAGCTTGATATTAACTCAGGATAACTTATATTTATAACAGTGTAACACTTGGATATAAAGCCCAATACTTGCGGTTGCACCTTCAATTACGTGCATGTATCACATACGGCTGAACCAGCTCCAGCATCCAGATCTCTCTGTGATTTCTCACACCACAGGCACCTCCGAAAAACACTTGTAAGGGTTCAAAAAAGGTGATTTTTTTTTTATACATCCCATTGGTCCCAGTGGAACCGCAGCAGACCGATACCTGTATGGGATGTACAGCAATGGTATCGGTCTGCTGCAGTTCCACTGCGACCAATGGGATACATAAAAAAATCACCTTTTTTGAACCCTTACAAGAGTTTTTCGGAGGAGCCTACGGTGTGAGAAATCACAGAGAGATCTGGATGCTGGAGCTGGTTCTGCCGTATGTGATACATGTACGTAATTGAAGGTGCCTCGCAACACAACCACAAGTATTGGGCTTTATATCCAAGTGTTACACTGTTATAAATGTTATCCTGAGTTAATATCAAGCCAATATGCTGGCAAGGGGCATTGAACTGCTACATTATAACTCATGCTGAACACATGCGCCGACAAGAGGCGTTGGGAACACTCATATAATATTCAGGACGAATGCACATACACTTTGTTAAGGGTTCAGGTGAAATCCCAGACTGTGCTTGATTCAACTTTACCTACTAATTAAATCAAGAGCAGACGATACTTACAAACCGTGACCGTGCTTATTAACCCCTCTCATTAACTGGCTGTGAGACGGTGTACACATTACCCTCAATTTTAGGATTACAAATATAAACAGGACACTGGAAGGAACTCTCTTTGTTTTCCTAAACTTTTATACACAGGGATGACGGCATGTTTTTGATTCCCATAGGGACGCCTGGGGTGCAATCTTATGTGAATTGTATGCATGTATGATTGGAATGAGAGGAGTTTTTAGAAAGAAATATATTTTTTCTACGGTTTTGTATCTAAATAAAAACTTTAATTAGATTTCGTATAAAAAATCTCTTTGGCTAATTTTTTGTGCTGAGTAATATTTGATATATTTATGAACGTATTTGTGGCAATACTATACTCGTGCACTGTAAATGCTCTTTGGCATTAATATTGGATACAACTCATTGCAATATTTTTCTGTGATTACAATATTATCAAAGTGGTGCCGTTTTTTGTTACTTTATATATGCAGAGTACAACGTTTGAAGGTATATACCTATAAGGGCATATACTATAGAATTGTGTACACATAGCATAGGACATATAGGGCAAGATTACAAGTCGCACTGTATGTTTTTTTTCAGCGCTCGATATGGTCTTTTCGCAAGCAATTTTTATTGAGCAGATATTAAAAAGTCTTGAAAAATGTCAATTGCACGCGCACAATCACCTTTTACGCAACATTCCTTTCTGCGCTCGAATAGCTATAGTTAACAGCCTCCTGCCAGGGCCAGATTGGGCAGCCGAGATACCGGGAAAAATCCAGGTGGGCCGCTGGCCAGCAGCTCAGCTGGTCTGGCTCAGCTGCTGCAGTAGAGACTGAGAGCAGCAATTAGCAATTTTTTTAAGAGATATTGCGATTAATTGCGGCAGTCGCAGTGCCCGCCACGGGCTGCTGGGTCGCTACACTAGTTGCTTTGCTCTTGTTGTTGCTTAGTAGTAATAGGCTAAGGGCAAGGCACGCTAGAGTAGACTGTTTTTCTAATAACCAATAACTGGCTGGCCACAACGCAACCTACCAATCAGACTGAGTCTGTCTGTCACTCACTCATAACTCGGTCTGTCATTGGACGAGGCCAGGGAATTATGCGGGGGTTGGCCAGGCCGGCCTGGCTTGAACGTCACTGACTGACTTTACTTTCGTCACTCGTCTCACACACTTGACATAGTGGAGGGAGTGTCAGAAAGCCGCCTAGTTTAGTTGGAGGCCACGTGGGGTCATGTGTGTGGGAGGGACGGATGGTCACAGCCGGCAACGCAGAGGCAGAGAAGAGAACAGTCAGTGAACACCACCAGCTCATTGTGCATAATTATATTCCCTGTTTTAAAATAGTTTAATATCTTTCTGTGGGGCTACAATTTATTACTGGTGCTTACTTCTGTGGTACTCCCTGGAGAAGTCTGATTTTTACACTTTTTATTGAAAATGAATATCTAACAGTTTGAACACAGAATCCGTAACCAAGTGCAATATAAAAAGATTAGTACGCTGCAGAAATAATGTTGTCAGATAAGTGCTAATGTCTTAATCAGAATGAAGGTAGTGTAATGGGCATTGTTTAGTTTACCATCAATAGAGGCTATATTTAGATTTTTTTTTCAAACAAAAGAGTTGGGTAATAAACTCCCAAATTAACAAATTCATATGGTAAATAATAGATTAGTAACAAAACACAGAATTCAAGTTTATATCATATTTAACAACAGTTCATTGTTTTGTAGAAAAGTTAAAATATATGTGTTTAACATCACCCTTAAAATTAGATAGCTCAGTTTACTGGGTTGCCATAACAAAAAACTGGAGATACAGTATATAATATAAAAATATATATTTTTAATGCTGATAGTCACATTTGTTTTTGCCATAAAGATAATCAGAACTCTGTATTTTGTTTTATAATTCTCGCTGGAGGGTGGGCGGGAGGGGGCTGGGATGGGCCAGTCTATACAAATTTCCAGGGCCGGTCTGACTTCCCAGTCCGGCCCTGCTTTCTGCAACATAAAAGTTTCACGAAACACTTCAAAAATACATTACAAAGTAAAGTTACACTCATATTAACACTGTCTATTAAAAATTATTTAAAAAAATATTGCACACAAGGGCTCAAAGATAGGAGATCTCGGGTGTGACAAAGGTATTTTACATTGACATACATACATACACATACACAGAGAAACATGGATTTATATGTACAGAGATATGTTTAACTATGGAGATAATGAAAAGATTTCACATTGCAATCTTATGCACATTAAACAATATCTCAAAGGGATTTTCAAAGAAATATTTACATATACATCTCGAGATATCTAGACATATATATACATATACATATCTCACTATAAATATATATCTGTCCAAAAATCATCACATATATAGAGAAATATTTATTTAGAAATAAATAGAACATATTCCATAAGCGAAGCATTCATGCAATATGAAATAATCACATTTTAACGTACACTTATCGAGGAGAATTACGTCATGGGCTTTGCACAACAGATTAGGGTTTTATTTTATTTTTTTTCTATTTGTCTTTGCCATTGCCTTCTATGGGGATAATATGTGAACGCGCACGCGATCTGGCTTTATGGATTACGCAGGTTAAAACACGTGTAAAATAAGTTATTTTGCAACTTGTAATACCTACCCAACTCAAAATGCACAAAAACCTTAACACGCGTGGTGTTTTTGCAATTGCGAAAAACAGATTTGTTGTGCAACTAATCTTGCCCAATATGTCTTGCATATCTAAAGAGACAGAAGTTCTGCCTATGTAAATTATTATGTGTGCTGCTGAACATGCAACGAACATAAACAGCTATTAGAGATTTGTATATAATAATAGTGTACAGAACCTGTATGAAGTACATTACTGCAAATAATATTCCAAAGAGCATACAATGTACAACAGTATATAAAATGCAGACTAACATAAACAAACTATCTGTTTAAATCACCTGGCAATGATGGGCGTACCATGCTTTAATGACTTATAAACAAGTAATAATATTGCAGATCGTTGTAAGAAATGATAATGGTATCAAATGTCATTATGCTCAGTACAAAATATAATTGGACATATTATAGTGAATTGAGTACACTGTATATCACATACGAATGTGCTGTGGTGTACAGCCGACTAAAGGTCCTTGCAAAAAACACCTGCCTATAGGATGTTATGAAGTCCGAACCTTTAGGTTATCAGCACAAGAATTATTTTGCACATTTCCCTCAGGAGACTGAGATAAATGACCAGATTAACACTTACTCAGTTTGGGGACAGCCGCTAAACAAACTGTTACTATTTTTAGCTTTAGGGGTAAAACGAGTGATTTCCCCATTAGTGACAAGTACAGGGCAAATTTCTCTCTGTAAAGTGGACGGTTGTGGCTGATATGTATGCAAAATCTGGGCTATACAATTCTCACAGATTTGAGTGACCTGACATACTGGAACATATTTGCAAAATAAACATATATGTAGACAGAGTGATATCATCGACTGACTCCTCTATAGAGATATCAGTGAGGACAGAGACATTTTGTTCCAATTTTTACTTTTATAATAAAAAAATTCAATGACACTGTATATAAGGAATGATACAGGCAATAACTGGCCAAGAGCCCTCTACACTATGTATACACTCCCTCAGACACCTAAATTATCTCTCGGTGTAGTAACCACTACACCCCCTATATTTATATTATATAGCCCTTAAGTACCTCCAGGCAGCTCCTGTATGGGTACTCACCTCTTTCCTGGGATTGGTAGACACTGGAAATAAGTTTAGAATCTTGCCCAAACAGTTGTAGTAAGAATCTAATTGTTGAGGCTCCGGATTTAGAGTGAAAAAGCCCACGAACACTGAGGGGGCAGAGCAACTGCCAGGAGAAAAGCCAATGTTCTCATAATGAAGTAAAAAATAATTGGTTTCCTTTCATTAAATAATAGTGCACCAAGCATAAAACACCTCAGAAATGTTAAAACATTGGTGCCAAGCCTAACCAGAGCCTCCTCTACAAAACTGCATATTGCACTAAAGTAATAGAGGTTTTCTTAAAGAGCCATACACCTAAATACTAAAAGTGCCCCCAAAAATACCCCCAGAGGACTGCAAATGGTCAGAGGCTTTCCTTATAATTTTCACAATGATGATAGAACCGTTAGGAACCTGATAGGGAGAACAAATGTGTCATGAGTAGAGCTTTGCTGTACCTGTGTCAGAGTACCTACAAATAGCCTCTGGAAAGTGTGTGTGCTATGTAAGTCACTTACCTTACACAGCACCCCTCCACTGGCTTACCAGGCATGTCAATCTATGTCAATGAAGCTGCAGCAGTATCCAGTAGAGAGCCCATCCAGTGCAGGTACCGAGAACTGCAGAGGATTGCAGTAGGAAATACCTCAGGGGGAGACTACGGACGAGTCCCCACAATGTAGTTATGGCTGAAGTCCCGTAAGGGAAATGCTGTGCACATAACAGGGTTTTCCTATGTGCCTGTATCATTCAGCTGCTGTGAAGAGTCTTTTCTGTCTTCTTTGTAAATTATACTCCCCAGGGACTCTGGGTCTCACATAGGTCTGAGCTCCCTTTTTTGTAATCCATAAACAAGTAGCTGGAACAACTTCTATTCTCAACCAACTTCTACAAGGCCAAGAACAAAACTAAGAGAGAGATGGGAGGTGGGAGGGATGTTAAGCTCTGATATGGGTTCTTGACCTCCTCCTAGTGGCAGGAAATATATCCCATATGTTATGGAGGACTGTGGACCATCATCATTTTACAAAAGAAAACAAATGTTTGTGCCGGTTTCTGAGATATTGCAGATCTTATTTTAGGCTCTCTCTAACCACTTTACACCCCATGTAATTAATTCGTAAAATATATATATATATATAAATAAATATATTTATATAGCACTGTGCAAAAGTCTTAGGCCACCATTAGCAAAGTTTTAATGACCATCCATATTTATTTTTCAGTGTCTGTATTAAGATACAAATAGAAAATACAGGAAATATGTACACAAAATATAACCCCCCCACACACACACAATTTTCAGAACAAAATGGCTTCTTCAGGCAAAAGTCAGTATTTAGTGTGACCTCCCTTGGCACTAAGCACATCTTGAACTATTTTGGGGAGACTGTCATGACGTTTTCTGAAGTAATCTTCTGGTATATTATACCAGGCTTCTTTCAGCACTTCCCATTTAGATTTAGATTGTATTTTATTTATTTCTCTGTCCAGGTGATTCCATACTGCCTCTATAATATTCAGCTCTGTGGAGGCCAGTCCATGACTGTCAGTGTTTTATCAGCTGTTTTCCGTCTCCAAATATGATTTCACTGCATTAACAGTGTGCCTTGGATCATTATCATGGCGAAAAATAAAACTTTTCCCAATCAAGCACTTTCCAAAAGGAATGGCATGATGAATTAAAACCTGTCTGTACTTCTCAGCATTCATGATCCAATCAATTCGGACAATATCACCAACACCACTAGCAAAAATGCAGCCCCAAACCAGGACAGACCCTCCACCATGTTTCAATGAAGGCCGCAAACACTCATTCTTCCATCTCTCTGCAACTCTTCTTCTCACATATTGTTGACGATTGGACCCAAAAATTGCAAACTTGGGTTTGTCACTCCATAATACTCTTTTCCACTGATCTTCATTACAATCTTTGTGAGCTTCAGCATATCTTAGCCTTTTCAAACTGTTCCCTTTCTGAAAAAGTGGTTTCTTGGCTGCTACCCTTCCACAAAGACCATTCCTGATCAATCTTCTTCAGGCTGTAGAAGGGTCAATTTGGCATTCGGATGAAACTGCCAGATGCTGAGCCAGGTCCTTGCTGGACTTCTTCTGGTCTCTCAAAGAAGAAACTCTGAGAAACTTTGCATTAGATTTTGAAAGTTTTCTTGGCCTTCCAGTCATTTTTTTGTCCATGACCTCTCCTGATTCTTGAATTTCTTTATAACTGCTTGAATAACACATCTTGACTATCCAGTTTGTTTGCTGATTTTGCTTTGAGAGAGGCCTTGCTGATGCAAAAATATGATTTTGTGTCTGTGAAATTCTGTGATCTTTGGCATTTTTAATGGAATCATATGATTCAAAGTTGGTCTTATTAGCAAGCTTCTAATGAATTAAACTCATACCACATGTGTATGTAATGCTCCAGCATGTCTTGCACAAACCTGGTGTAATAGACCTTTTTTCACAGCAGTCATTTTGACATGAAATAGTAAGACAAATATAAATATTAGAAATGACATTAATTAGAGTTCCATTCCATTTAGGTTTACAAGAGCCAGGTTCCTGCTATTGCTTAAGTGTAAGGGGAGGTCACACTAAATACTTGCCACTTTAGCCTATAGAATCTGTTTTTTCTGATTTTTTTTCAGCTTTTTAATACTGCGTACAAATATTCAGTATTTTCTGGTTGTATTCTAATAAAGAGAAGGAGAAATAATTATTTATGGTCATTTTATTATTGCTAAAACAACAAATCTAATGGTGGCCTAAGACTTTTGCACAGTACTATATATATATATATATATATATATATATATATATATATATATATATATATATATATATATATATATATATATGCTAAATGGTTTCATTTAGCACCATATGCAATTTAATAGTGAATACAAATATAAAAAGTGGTGCTATACTTTTTGAAATATTCTTTTTTAGATGGTACAGAGAAGCATTTTCAGTATTATGTCCCTTTTTTACTTTTTGAAGCATACTATTTTAGATGGTACAGAGACATTTTTTCAGTATGTATTATGAAAATAAACTAAACAAATGAAACAATTATATGGTTTTTACTATATTGCACTATAATGAGATGTAGAATCTTAATATGTATAAGAGGTTGTTACAATTCCTGGACATATCGTTTTTTTAGCCATATGTTAATCTCTTGCTGTACTTGTCCATAAACATGCAGATACATTATAAGAACATGAAGACATCAAAGATGTGTATTTCAATTGGGACTTAAAGGGGCACTGTACCCAAACATTTTCTTTTGTGATTCAGATTGAGCATGAAATTTTAAGCAACTTTCTAATTTACTCCTATTATCAAATTTTCTTAATTCTCTTGGTATCTTTATTTGAAATGCAAGAATGTAAGTTTAGATGCCGGCCCATTTTTGGTGAACAACCTGGGTTGTCCTTGCTGATTGGTGGATAAATTCATCCACCAATAAAAAAAGTGCTGTCCAGAGTACTGAAACCAAAAAAAAGCTTAGATGCCTTCTTTTTCAAATAATGATAGCAAGAGAACGAAGAAAAATTGATAATAGGAGTAAATTAGAAAGTTGCTTAAAATTGCATGCTCTTTCTCAATTACAAAAGAAAAAATTTGGGTTCAGTGTCCCTTTAAGCACCAAATGTTGCATTATGTTTTTGATGTAAACACCTTTTTACCTAAACAATCATCATTATTTCTTAGATAACAGGTGAGCTAAACTTCATCATCTCTGCTTCCGTATATCATATATAGCAATTGTATGAAATTTATATGAGTGAAAACTAACTGAGGATGGAATTATGACAACACAAAACATAGGGTAATCTTTGCTTACAGAAGAAAGATTTTATATTCACACTATTTTGTGTCTTGATTCCACCTTGTTCTTGTTTGAAGTAGTGACTGTTCTAGTAAAATGAGCAGTAATATGTTCGGAGGGAGTCCTCACCGAAGCCAGGTACACTTTACCATAGCTTTCTGACCCTTACAAGGTACAGAAAAATGAATGAACAAAGAAGAAAGTTTAAAATAATTTTTTGCTTCAACAAAGGATTTTTTTTATTTTTTTCAACGTTTTTTATTGCTGAAATCGAACATAACAATGGTAATAATAAACGTTTTGCGGTAAATGGGGACACACGGGTCCCATTGCAGTAAAATAAAGAAGGGGCTCGCAGGCCCCTGACAAGAGATCTGAAAGAGAGGTGATTAATAAGTGCACATAGTTCCTTAAACAAATAAAGTGAGGGACTCAGGTCACTGGGTATAGGATAGGAACCTAGTAGTGAAGATGTAAACCAATAGAGGATAAGGGTAAGGGGAGGAGGGTTAAGGGTAGTTTGAGGTAATATGGTATGTACTAATGAATACGCACAATTTACTGGGGAGGTGACTAGGCAAAAGAAGGTGCTCGCGCTCTGGATGGGGGTGCACACTAAAGCCCTCATGTAGGGGTTGGCGACCACTTAGTATTGAACTTGTCTTTCCAGTCAGCATATGCAAGCTCAAACAGGTCAATTTTGTTGAGAGAGTAAAATATATCTTTTTCCATTGAGCATAGGTAACCTAGTAGTGAAGATGTGAACCAATAGGGGATAAGAGTAAGGTAGGAGGGTTAAGGGTAGTTTGGGGTAATATGGCATGTTTTAATGAATACGTACAATTTACTGGGGAGGTGACTAGGCAAGAGAAGGTGCCCTCGCTCTGGATGGGGGTGTACACTGAAGCCCTTATGTAGGGGTTGGAGACCACATAGTATTGAACTTGTCTTTTCAGTCAGTCCATGCAAGCTCAAAAAGGTCAATTTTGTTGAGAGAGTAAAATATATCTTTTTCCATTGAGAAAAAAATTTTGTGCCAAAAATTACGCAATAAATAACAGCATTTTAAGCCCTCGCAAGCCTAGATTTGCCCCCGAAATTTAAGGAAAAACAAGTCAAATTGGAACAAAAGACTAAACCCAGGTAAAAAAATAACTTCCTAAAACATGAATCTCATACTGAAACTGTTACACTGCAAAGGGAAATACACATAGACCTGACTCATGGCAAATATAAGTAAATACATATATTTAAAACTTTATATTAATACATAAAGCACCAAACATAGCTGAGAGTGTCTTAAACAATGATACATACTTACCAAGAGACACCCATCCACATATAGCAGATAGCCAAACCAAAACTGAAAACTATCAGCAGAGGTAATGGTAAAAGAGTATATCGTCGATCTGAAAAGGGAGGTAGGAGATGAATCTCTACGACTGATAACAGAGAACACTTGAACAGATTTCCCATGAGTGAAACCATAAAAATCAACAGGCAATACTCTCTTCACATCCCTCTGACAAACACTGTATTCAGAGGAATTGGGTTTCAGAATGCTTAAAAGCGCTTATCATAGAAGAAACCATAAAAATCAAGCACAAACTTACTTCACCACCTCCATAGGAGGCAAAGTTTGTAAAACTAAAGTATGTGTGTGGTGGGAGGTGTATTTATAGGCATTTTGAGGTTTGGGAAACTTTGACCCCTCCTGGTAGGAATGTATATCCCATACGTCACTAGCTCATGGACTCTTGCCATTTACATGAAAGAAATATATTTTTCCATCGAACATAGGTGGGCCATGGTGTTTAATATTGTGGGCCATGCCGGGGGTAATTCTTTTTTCCATGCTCTAGCTATACTAGTTTTGATTGCCGAAAGAAGATATATACAGAGGAGCTATGGTGTTTGGGTAGTGTGTGAGTGCCTATATGCAATAAGGCTAGGGCGGGAGATTTCTGGACTTGGATACCCAGTTTGGATAGGGTGAGGAAGCATAAATTCCAGATAGGCTTGATCTTGGGACATGTCCACCAAGTGTGTGTGTGTTGCCAGGCTTGGGAAGGGATGGTGGTGTTCAGTTTCCCATCTATGCAGATGGAGGGCCAACTCAGGCGGAGAGGTGCCTTATAGCAAATAGTAATGAGCAGACAGAGGTTTACGCAGTCTGTCTCCCTTTTTCCAGGTGGACTCCCAAGGGGTAAGGGATCTTTGTGATGACGGGGTGAAGCCACAGCTAGTGAGGAAGCTTTAGATTTGTAAGAATTCAAAGTGGAGGTATGTGGGAATGTGGGCCGGATTTTCCAGTTGTTCTAATCTGATAAATCTATCTGGGAGGGACTGGGACCAAAAGTCAGAGACCTGTTTTATGCCTAGTTGTGCCCATCTTTTGGGATGTGTTTTAGGAAGGCCAGTTAGGAGTCCCGCTATCGAAGTTATAAGTGACGGGTGGGGGGATATACGTGTGCAGTGTCTAAGTTTGACCCAGGTGTTGAGGCATTCTAAAATGATGGGATTGGAAATGTCAAGAGTTCTATGGCAAGGTGAATGTGATAGGGGAGCGAGGCTTGTTCGATTTCCCTCCATTTACTGGAGAATTGAAGGACGCCCCATTGTAAAATGTGTGTAAGCATCGCCCCTTCATAGTATTTTATCACAGATGGGTCAGGCAAGGCCCCCCAGGTGCTTGGGGAACTTTCATTGACATTTTGTCTTGCCAAAAATGTTTAGTAAATTCACCTTGGAACTGTAATAGAGGATGGATGGGGACTCTTAGAGGTAGGCATCGGAATAAATAAGTAAGTTTAGGGAGGAAGGACATTTTTAATGATGTTATGCGGCCCATCCAAGATATAGATTTGTGGTTCCACTTAAGTTTTAGGGTTCTTAATTCTGCCAATAGCGGGATATAGTTGTCTCTTATCATCTGCAGAATTTTATTGGAAATCTTGACCCCTAGGTGCGTTACATACTTGTCTGTCCAAGAAAAATTGTATATGTCTTTTAGGTGTTGTGTGTACGGGCTAGTGTAGCCCCAGGAGTATATTTCGGTTTTAGATAGTTTAAGCTCATAGAAGGAATTGTTTCCAAAGGACTTGAGGATTTCCATAAGTCTGGGGATAGTGTTTGCCGGGTCTGCCGAAAAGATTGTAATGTCATCGGCAAATAAAGCTATCTTGTGTGTTTTGTTATATAGTGTAATGGCCTCCAAACTTTTATGTGCCCTTATCTGTTCTGCGAGAGGTTTAATGGCTAGTGCGAATAACAGGGGCGACAGGGGGCACCCTTGTCTGGTGTCATTGGATATCATAAAGGAAGAAGAGTGGAAACCAAGGCCCCTAACCGTAGCCGTGGGAGAGGAGTATAGTGTTCGAATTGCAGATAAGACTGCTGGGGGAAATTTGAAAGCTTTAAAGTGAATGATAAGTTTGATGAATCAGTGCCCAGTTTTTAAAAACCCTATTAAAAACAGGGGCACTTTCATTCATCAAACTTTACATTTCACTCGTTTTGTTAAAATACTTGCCTTTTAATCTTGAAAGCCGCTCCAGCGCTTCCCCCGCACGTCGCAAGCCACTTCATAAGTCAAAAATTACGAATCTGGCTTCCTCCAATCATGGCGTTGCCTCAGGCAATGATTCCCCTGGGGGGGAAGCTGTGATTGGAGGATGCCGTATTCGTCATTACTGACGTATAAAGTGACGAGCGGCAGGAGGGGGAATCGCTGGAGCGGCTTTCAAGATTAAAAGGTAAGTATTTTAATAAAACGAGTGAAATGTAAAGTTTGATGAATGAAAGTGCCCCTGTTTTTAATAGGATTTTTAAAAAACGGCATTGATTCATCAAACTTGACATTCACTTTAAGGACATTCCAGACATAGTCCCATCTAATCCGGTCAAAGGCCTTCTCAGCATCCAAGGAGATGACTGAGAAGGGTTTATTTAGTTTTGTAGATTTGCAGAGAATGTTAAGGAGATGCCTGGTGTTGCCTGGGCCTTCCCTATAAGAGATGAAGCCCACCTGGTCTGGATTAATAAGGAAGGGGAGGAGTTTAGAGATCCGATTTGCTAGTAGTTTTGAATAAATTGTTATGTCTACGTTTATTAACGATATGGGCGTACAGCTTGAGCAAAAAGTGGAGTCCTTATTGGGCTTGGGAATGATGATGATAGTGGCTTTTAAAAATTCCTTTTTGAAGTTACCCTCTTCAAAAACATAAAGCCTAAAGAAAAGGGGGAATAGTTCCTGAAAGTAGGTCTTGTAAAAGTGGGCTGGAAAACCATTGGGGCCTGGAGATTTGAAGGGTTTTAAGTTCTTAATAACTTGTTTAATTTCAAGTAGAGTAAAAGGTGAAGAGAAGGTCTCGCGCTGTTTGGTAGAGAGAGAAGGGAGTACCTTGTTACTTTTATGTTAAAATAATTGTTTCAATTAAATTAGATTACTTTGTGTTCTATGTAATTCAAGGTGGCTGATGTGAGTTCTTTCTAAGTTCAGAAATTTGAAGAGAGAGGAGTTCCAACGGGTTTAAATGGTTAGAGGACTCTAATTTTTTAAGTTTTCTAAAGGCTTGGGCTAGGGATAGACCTGACTGTTATTTATGTGGGCTTGTTTTCGAATAATGCAGCCTCTTATTGCGGCCTTGAGTGCTCCCCATAGTGTGTCGTCTTTGGTCTGTAGATTGTCATTGTTATATCCTTACGAAGCTCCTCTCTAAAGGGGATGTCAGAAAGAATTTGGTGTGGTAGTTGCCAGGCAGCTTTGGGTCTGTTGGTATTTGCGGAGTGGATGTCGGCAGTCACTTGGTCATGATCTGACCAGGGACAAAGCGAAATGTCAGAACACTTAAGTAAGCCCAGTGTTTCTGCAAAGCAGAACATATAGTCAAGCCTTGAATATGTTTTGTGTGGGTGGGAATAGTGAGTGTAATCTTTGTCTTTTGGGTGTAAGGCTCTCCATATGTCGTAGTATCCATATTGGGTCATGAGGGTTCTGAATTTGAGGGCTAAGTGTTCTGTATGATGGTTCACTGTGGTTTGGGTAGTAGACTTTCTATCTATTTTGCTGTCCCAAGTCATATTAAAGTCACCTGCAATTATTACTCTGCCTTGCCTTGACTGTTCCACTACTTGGAGAATTTTTCTTAGGCATTTGGGCTGATTTACAGTCTAGGACTATATATCTAGCTTGGGGGTCTCTGAGCACCTGGATTTGTTAAAAGGCTAGTATTTTATGTATCGGGATTACAGTTCCTCTTGCTTTTTTGGAAAAGGAAGCATAATCAATTGTTGTGTAGTTTTTAGAGTAAAGTCTATGTGGATTATCTTTCTGCCAGTGGGTTTCTTGAAGGAGCACCGTGTCAGGGTTGTGGAAATTTAGAGAGTGAGTTAGCAGGCTTTGCTTAAAAGGAGAGTTAAGGCCTCTCACATTGTGTGTCAGCAATTTAAAGGAAAGGTAAAGTTTTGTGCATATGAAAACCCCTATTGTTTGTTCATTATCATTGCAATGCAGTCGCTAACTTTTTATAACGGTTCAAATTATTGTTTGTCAGATATATAAGTTTTATTTTCCCTACCGTTTCTTATGAAACTCCTCCCAGCTGCTACTTCCGCTTTTCTGTGTCTCATCGTAGAGAGCTGACCCACCCGCTCTCTACGTCGGCAGTTTGCGCGTGCACATTTAAATTTTCATCTGCGCATGCGCAACTTTCGGAAGATACATAGTATTCAATGATCACACATATTCATTGTGTACTGTAAAATGAAAAATAGAACGAGTATTCAATTGCTTCTACTCACTTGTACCGCGATCAATCGGTGTGCAGCTGTTTCCTTCAGAATTACAGTATATGTCGCACAGAGCATGCGCATCTCACGAACGAGAGCGGTGACTAGGGGAGAAGATTACAGTCGGACGCATGCACTCAGCGCTCGTGTGACATAGTAGTGGCTGGGTTGACGTTGATTAAAGGACACTGTATTAGTAAAGTGTCAATCAATTTTTTGCAAAATGTCGGGCGGACGAGAAATTGTTGTCGGATGCAACTTATAAAGTACTAATTTTGGTTTTAGAAAACGATATATGGAAAATGATGAATGAAACTTGGGCTAATTTTAGATGTATTTTAACAGGTAGTTAACGAGGGCGCTCAACTTTACCTTGCCTTTAAGTGCAACCATGTAGAGTTATAAAAAATCTAATATGTGTGAGCCTCCTGGGCAATTAGGCGAGTACAGGGAAAGGATGAGGTCGGGAAGAGAGGAAATGGGTGGGATAGTGGTGGTGAATATGAGGGTGGGAATCTGAGGTATGTGGTGGAAATTGTCCCCCTCTGTGGAAGCCTGGTGTGGGCTACCTTAAAGAGGGGAGAACAGGGAGCAAAACAGAGGTGGAAACGTCAGCTCCGCTCTGTAATATCACTAACACATTGTTAACATACAACTTTGCCAACATTACTTAATACTAAGATGATTTCTTTTTTATCCGTGGTGCACCTAGGTATCACTCTTTGGGCAGAAATATAAACTTGCACCCAAAGATAAAGTTCAAATTAGAGTTTTGTATAGAGTGAGTTCACAGTGGCGGGGAACGAGGCCGAAAAGCCTCCTGGTTCTGTAGAGTCTTTTGTTTTTTCACTCTTTGGTCTTTAAAAGTCCATTCAGGTTCTGACGCACGTAGTTTGGGTTGCGGTATGGGCTGAAACTGAGCGGACTCATTTTTAAGCCCCCATAGTGTGAGAAGGTTGTTGCCCTGAGGCAGAGAGGACACAACATGGGTCTGATTGTCAAGAGTGACTATGAGCTTTGTGGGGAAGCCCCACCTGTATTTGATATTTGCTTTGCGTAAAAACTCTGGTGACAGGTGGATGCATTCTAGGTTGCTGTAAAGAATGGGCCGATAGGTCTGAAAGCAATTGAATTTCTTGGAATCTCTAACATAAGGTTGGATTCCTAAAAGCGGCCTGCATTAATTTATCCTTAAAAGTAAAACTGTGGAAACAGACTATTACATCCCTTGGTTTATCTTGTGAGACCATCTTTGAATGCAGTGCTCTATGCACTTTCTCCATAGTGCTGGTCACTCCATCCAAAGGGTGTAACAGCTCACTGAATAATTCCAGTAGGTAGCCCTGTTATTTCGACGTGCCCTGTCCTCCACGTCTGCAAATTTAAATTCAAGTTGCGTAACTTGATCGACCAGAGATTCAGAATATGAAAGTAAGTTAGTTTGGTCTGTAGGCATGTTGTCCTGCTTGCGTTCAAGTGCATGTACTCTGTCGTCTATTTCAGAAATGTCCTTCCGAAGTTCGGCTGAACTATATTGAATTTCCTGAATGATTGAGCATGTTTATATAGCTAAAAAAAAAATTTCAAAATTGTTTCAGTGATGAAATTTTGGGATTGAGTAGACATGCGCAGGTTAGGATAAGAGTCTTCACTAAATGATTCTGGATCGCTAAGACCATCTTTAGAACCCTTTCTAGGTCCTTAGCTGGTTGAGTGAAGTGGTCAAAGACTGTCTTCTTAACGGTAGTGGGGGTTTTTGCGTGCTTCCTAGAGGTGTGAGGCATTTCCAAGGTGAGAGTGCTAGAGTGTCTAAGGGAGACTTATGTAAAATGAAATAGGTTGAGGCTGTGTAGGAGCAGTACAGGGAGAGGGATCTAGCTTATGCAGTGTATAAAGCTCTGAGATGTGGTCAGGTACCAGACAGATGCCACACAACTAGGACAAAAATCAAGAAATGATGCAACAACAATACATACCCTCTCTCCCCAGGGAATGGGGATACGTCCTGCACAAGGGGGAAAAGGGGAGATGGATAGTAACCCACTCAGACAAGCTGAGCAGGAAAGGGGGGGGGAGAGGGAGGATTTAGTTCAACTATAAGTACTCCTCCTAAACTACAAACTTCTGGGAAGCAGATACGAATAGCTCACAGTTCCTAAACAGTTTGATGAACAATATTAAAAACTGGATATGTCAAGAGAAACAAGAAATTCCCTAAAGCCTATCTCCCACCTCAGGGAAAAGGGGGTACCACCCGAAGGAAGGGAAAAGGGCAAAAGGGAGGTGACCCACCCAGACAAGCTGGGCAGGAAAGGGGGAGGTGAGAGAACAGCTGCACAGTGAAATTACTAGTCTTGCACAGATACTAATATCCGCAGGCAAGTTAAATATAAAAGGGTTTTACAAAAAGTCTTTTTGTTATTAAAAGTAATAAACAGTCCCTTCTTTGTCTGAGTTTGGGGTGTATGGGTCTCAGATTAAGTTCTTTTGATATGGAATGAGAACTCACTGGATCCTAGAAGTTCTGTAAAGTGTGCTTAGTGAGAGTTCCAGTATTAAGGAATAATGTAGCTAATGTTAGGCCTGCAGAGAACCCGTACAATAAACAAGGAATTAAAGGAAAGGTCTCACCTGTTTTGATGCTTGGTCTGAGAATCTTAGTTGCTTTGAGGAGGGTATTCCCAATTACTGATACCTCTTAATCTTGTAGTGGAAGCTGAGTGTGGGCTGTGGGGTATAGAGCCCAGATGTAGAGGTCCTGTAGGGCCGGAATGGCAAGCTGCAGATGTCCTGCTTGAAACTTTCTACCTTTGTGTGGGGCTGAAACGTGCGGGCCATAAGTGGGCCTCCGTGTGGTTAAGCGTTACAATCTGGGTGTAGCACATTAGCAAGAACCAACCCTGCACAGCCGCAGCGTAGGTAGTCCTGTCGTCGGCAGTCAGGTGGGAGTCGCCAAGTGTCTCTATTGCGGCGTTACATGCTAAAGTTAGGTGGTGGGTCAGCGCCTGTTTGGTAGGCCGCAATTTTCAAGATAGCGATTTGCGCCAGAGTCAGAATCTGCACCAGAGTCTGTAGCGCTATCTGTCAGTGGGCTCAAACCATGTAGTCACCGGGGGCCGGGGAACCCTCTCCGGGATTATCTCACAGGGAGCTAGCGCTTCACCTGTCAAGTCTATCATCCTTGGGGCGACGGGAGGCCTCCCAGAGTGGGGTGGGGGCTGCTCCAGAAGTCAGCTGGTTTCACCGCCTCTGTTCTAATGCTGACCGGGGGTAAGTTGATGTCCAGGGGTAACAAGTATAGCCCCAATTTGTGCCTTTGGAAGGATTATTGAGCTCTTTAGGCTAGTTTTAAGATCAAGTTGTGCAGAGCGATGTAAATATGCGTCCGCTTCTGTTGCTTGCTAGCTTCGCCTCCCAATAGAGGATTTTAATGCTCTCACAACATCCAGGTTATAAAGAAGTTGCTTGTTAGAATTCTTCGGTGCCGAACATATAGAGGGAACCCAAAGTTTCATGCTGGACAGTATCCATAGACACTACTTTATGAAGAAGGATAAGAACAGCCTTATCCTGATGAAAAATCAGGAAAGGATTGCAAGATAGAGCAGGAAGCTCAGAAACTCATTGGCTAAAGAAATGGCCAGGACAGAGAGAATCTTCCAGGATAACAGCTGAAAATCTAAACCATTCATGTGTTCAAATAGAGGAGCTTGAGACCCTCAAAACAAGATTAAGATTCCACTGAGGAGTAACTAGTCAAAAATGGTCTGATCCTGATCAAAGCCTGAACAAAAGTCTAAATATCATAGAATCTTGGAAATTTTATAAGGCGGCTGAAATCTAACCTTTAACCCCTTCACCCACTCAACATATATATATACACTGTGCGGTACTTTGCTTATCGTACCGCACAACGTATATAAACGTCTGAGCTTCAGGAAGCTCCAGTAGTCTCAGCTGTTTAGTTATAGCCAAGAGCTGGTGTTCCTGAAGCTCCAGGAATCTGGCGCATATGGAACTGAAGTGCGATCGGTCCTCCGGCTCCATATGAGGGCAGATGCCTGATCGTTACTGACGGTGACACTGTGTGTGTCACCATTTGTAACGATCATTGCTGGTGCTGGCAGGAGGTGTGGGTGGGAGGCGAGTGGGCGGCTCAGCAGCGGGAGAGAGTGGAAGGGCCCTACGCTACAGAAAAAAATAAAGGGTCTGGGAGGGATGGGGCAGCTACACTACAGAAAAAAGGGTGTGGGGTTGTGGGGGGTCACTAAGTTGCGATCACGAGAGGGGTGAGGTAGTGGGACCACTACACTAAAGAAGAAATTATAATAAAATCATTTTTTTTTAAATTACATTAAAAAATGGGGATCTATAAGTAATGGCAGACAGCTGCTAGTAACGAAGATGGCGGCAATAGTTAGAGAAAGGGAAAGGGTTAGAGCACTGTTTGGGAGTGATCAGGGAGCTTTGAGAGTAAGGGGGATCCTACCCTGCAGAAATTTTTTTTTATGAAAAAGCCTTACATTTTTATATTGGCAGACTGTCTGCTAGTACTTAAGTTGGGGGTAACCAGTGGGGGGTGGGGGAGGGAAGAGAGCTGTTTGGGAGGGATCAGGTATGGATCAGGGGGTAGGAAGTGTCAGGTGGGAGGGAAATCTCTACACTAAAGCTAAAATTAACCTTACAAGTTACCTCATTAGCCCCTTCACTGCCGGGAATAATAGAAGTGTGGTGCAAAGCTGCAATTAGAGGCCTTCTAATTACCAAAAAGCAATTGCAAAGCCATATATTTCTGCTATTTCTGAACAAAGGGGATCCCATAGAAGCTTTTAAAACCATTTGTGCCATGATTGCACAAGCAGTATGTAAATAATTTCAGTGAAAATCCCAAAGTTTGTGAAAAAAAAATAACTTTTTTTTTATTTGATCGCATTTGGCGGTGAAATGGTGGCATGAAATATACCAAAATGGGCTTAGATTAATACATTAGGTTGTCACCTTAACAAATTTCACCAAATCATAGAAGTCCCCTCTGCATTAAGTGCAATATAAAGTCCACAGCACAGTATTGAAGAAATCTTTGTCTTTATTCAAACAACTTGGTACAAAAATCATGCAACGTTTCGAGACTAGCTCTTAATCTTCCAAGATTAAGAGCTAGTCTCAAAACGTTGCATGATTTTTGTACCAAATTGTTTGAATAAAGACAAAGATTTCTTCAATACTGTGCTGTGGACTTTTTTATTACACTGTACTATGTTAAGGGCATTGGCAGAAGCCCTGTCTACATTGGCACTTTAAAGGAGCTTGCTGGTGTTGCAAGTTTGACTGTGAGGCATTAAGTAGAAGACCAATCAGTATAACTTTAATTCAGTCACAAACTGACATTTATAATCCCCTTGGCAGAGGCTCTCACTTTCTCTCATTAAGCCAAAAACACTGACAACATTTGTGAAACATGCAATTGCTTTTATTCAAAAGATTAACTCTGGTCCATGGGAAAGGAGTGAACCAGGGCTATAACATACTCAATCCGAAGAGCAATGTCATACGAAAACAAGTACTTTACCCAAACACTCTCATCTCCCCTCCTAAGTGTTATCCGCTTCCCCTCCAATATTCCTTTTGTCAGGTTAGCTTAATTCTTACTCCATCCCAAGTACAGAGAGATATTCTTGCTCCACACGGTGAGCAGGCAAAAGACCATGGAAAACCATAAATGTGAAACACCGGGGAGCTGTTAAAAGTTAACATTTATTAAAGATTCCATCTCCCATTAAAATAGGTGCCATTATCATGGATTTGAGCATTTTTGCAACATTGTTTGTATGGATTTTAATGGAAGATGGAATCTTCAATAAATGTTAAATTTTAACAGCTCCCTGGTGTTTCAAGTTTCTGGTTTTCCATATTTAAAAAAATATATATAATTTTGACAAGTAAATAAATGTGTAATCCCACATGTGAAGTCTTGTGGACTCTCACCATCTCATGAAAGAAATGGAAATTTAAAGATAAGCAAAAGTAAACTTTTATATTGGCATAGGCTAAAGACATCCAGAGAGAATATCACAAATAAGACTGGAAAAAAAGAGAAAAAAATATACTTGAAATCATCAGTAAAACAATTCTGCACATATAAATCATGTGCAAGAATAAAAAGAACTCTGTGCTTATGTAAAAAAATGTTCAGAATAAATTAGTTACAAAAAATATAGGACAGTAAAATATGAAACATTTATAATTACTGAAAACATCAAAGCCCAATCAGCCATTCGTTTTCAAGCCAAATCAATATTTCATCACACAAAATTCAGCCGGGTTTTATATAAGGGACCACCCTCTGTGGATATGCATTGTGATCTGAGTAAATCATTACTTGGTCTAATTATGAAACGTTTCACCTGCTTCGACGCAAAAAAACATTGTTTTTTTTTCTGTAACTACATGAGTTTTTTTTATTTAAACTGTGAAAAATCATTGTAAATTGGGTGGTCTGAAATCATGCTATCCTTATTTATATATAAAAAAAAAAAAAGCTACCTAATAACTGTGACAATTTGCACATGTGCATCTTTTCACACATTAATTACCAACCAAATCACTGTTGGACAAATCTAATATATTTTATATAATGAACAGACTGTGTATATTATATATATTGCTATAGCTTTAGGTGTCAGAACGCCATGTTAAAGGGACAGTTAGCACCTTGAGATTTGTATCTACAATGTTTTATTTATTTATTTAGGCCCATTTTTATTTAATTTAGCTCTGAGAATTGAGAAGTTTCTAATTCTGAGAGCTTAAATTGCACCTGCTGACTTCTCAAGGATAATTAGATTTTTCAGATAACCACTTAACAATGCACTTTATGCTAACTCTATGACAGCGACTAGCTTTGTTGTCTGTGGACTAAAGCCCAAACTAGCTACTCCAAATACACCAAATGGTGGGTGGATTTTGGTTACTGAAAATAATTGCAATAAAAAGTATGTTAATTTGTTTTAAAAATGTTTAAACTTGGGTGATGTTATTCTATAGCAGTGATGGCGAAACTTGGCACTCCAGATGTTTCAGAACTACATTTCCCATGATGCTTAGGCACTCTTCAGTCCATTCAAGCATCATGGGAAATGTAGTTCTGAAACATCTGGAGTGCAAAGGTCCACCATCATTGTTCTATAGCAACACAACAAAACACTTGTAATTACAAGGTCCTTAAATGTCCCTTTAACTTCCTCACTGAAGAGACAAACTATATTATTTACAAACATCTTGGGCCCGATCCGATATGCAGCGTCGCCCGCAAAAGCCGGCGACACCAAATTTTGCGCTGGTTTGGTATCCTATATACGGCGTAACCTAGAAGTTACGCTCGTATATTTCTGCCGTCACCCGTAGTTTTTTTGGGCCATAGGCAGGTATACCAAACGAGCGCAGTTTGGTATCCAATATACAGCGTAAGGACTTACGTGATGAAAATGGAGAAATCTTACTCCATTTTCACCTCGCCACAAAATGCAGCCGTAGTAAGCCTTACGCTGTCTATTGGAGCCCCGTAACTCCCTAATCTACCTGCTAAATAAAACCTAACACCTAACGCATGCGCAATGTCTATCTACCTGTCAACCTCGATCCCCCGCCACAATCCCTAATAAAGTATTTAACCCCTAAACCGCCACGCACGGACCCCGCCGCCACCTACATTAAAAGTATAACCCCCTAATGTGATCCCCCTACACCGTCACAAGCTACATTACATACCCCCTAAAGTGAGTCCCTTACACCGCCGCCATCTATCTTACCTACCCCCTAAAGTGAGCTCCCTACCCCGCCGCCATTTATCTTACCTACCCCCTAAAGTGAGCCCCCTACCCCGCCGCCATCTATCTTCCCTACCCCCTAAAGTGAGCCCCCTACCCCGCCACCATCTATCTTACCTACCCCCTAAAGTAAGCCCCTTACACCGTCGCCATCTATTTTAAAAATATTAACCCCTAATTTAATCCCCCTACACCGCCGCCAGCTATATTAACCCTAATTATATTAGGGTTAATATAGTTAATATCGTTATTATATTATATATATATATATATATATATATATATATATATATATATTAAGTATAATAAACCTATCTAACTCTAACATCCCTAACTAAATTCTTATTAAAATAGATCTAATTAATATTAATATTATTATTAATTATATTATTCCTATTTAAATCTAAATACTTACCTATAAATAAACCCTAAGATAGCTACAATGTAATTAATAATTATATTGTATCTATTTTAGGGTTTATATTTATTTTACAGGTAACTTGGCATTTATTTTAACTAGGTAGAATAGCTATTAAATAGTTAATAACTATTTAATAGCTACCTAGTTAAAATAATTACCAATTTACCTGTAAAATAAATCCTAACCTAAGTTACAAATACACCTACACTATCAATAAATTAAATAAACTACAAATATCTAAACAAAAATACAATAAAATAAACTAAACTAAATTACAAAAACAAACACTAAATTACAAAATATAAAAAAATTACAAGATTTTTAAGCTAATTACACCTATTCTAAGCCCCCTAATAAAATAATAAAGCCCCCCAAAATAAAAAAAATTTCCCTACCCTATTCTAAATTAAAAAAGTTCAAAGCTCTTTTACCTTACCAGCCCTTAAAAGGGCCTTTGACGGGGCATGCCCCAAAGAATTCTGCTCTTTTGCATTGAAATAAATATACAATACCCCCCCACACACACTACAACCCACCACCCACATACCCCTATTCTAAACCCACCCAAACCCCCCCTTAAAAAAACCTAACACTACCCCCCTGAAGATCTCCCTACCTTGTCTTCACCCAGCCGGGCCGAACTCTTCATCCGATCCGGGCGATGTCCAATCAAGCGGCAGTGAAGTCTTCTTCCATCCGGGCGATGTCTTCAATCAAGCGGCAGTGAAGTCATCTTCCATCCGGGTGATGTCTTCAATCAAGCGGCAGTGAAGTCATCTTCCATCCGGGGCGATGTCTTCAATCAAGCGGCAGTGAAGTCTTCTCCCATCCGGCGATGTCTTCAAGCAAAGCGGCATCTTCAATCTTCTTTCTTCGCTCCTCCGCCGCGGAGCATCCATCCGGCACGACGACTAAACGCGGAATGAGGTACCTTTAAATGACGTCATCCAAGATGGCGTCCGTCGAATTCCGATTGGCTGATAGAATTCTATTGGATTGAACTTGAACTTGAATCTGATTGGTTGATTGAATCAGCCAATCAGATTTTTGTACCTTAATTCCGATTGGCTGATAGAATTCTATCAGCCAATCGGAATTCGACGGACGCCATCTTGGATGACGTCATTTAAAGGTACCTCATTCCGCGTTCAGTCGTCGTGCCGGATGGATGCTCCGCGGCGGAGGAGCGAAGAAAGAAGATTGAAGATGCCGCTTTGCTTGAAGACATCGCCGGATGGGAGAAGACTTCACTGCCGCTTGATTGAAGACATCGCCCGGATGGAAGATGACTTCACTGCCGCTTGATTGAAGACATCGCCCAGATGGAAGATGACTTCACTGACGATTGATTGAAGACATCGCCCGGATGGAAGAAGACTTCACTGCCGCTTGATTGGACATCGCCCGGATCGGATGAAGAGTTCGGCCCGGCTGGGTGAAGACAAGGTAGGGAGATCTTCAGGGGGGTAGTGTTAGGTTTTTTTAAGGGGGTTTTGGGTGGGTTTAGAATAGGGGTATGTGGGTGGTGGGTTGTAGTGGGGGGGGTATTGTATATTTATTTCAATGCAAAAGAGCAGAATTCTTTGGGGCATGCCCAGCAAAAGGCCATTTTAAGGGCTGGTAAGGTAAAAGAGTTTTGAACTTTTTTAATTTAGAATAGGGTAGGGAATTTTTTTTTTATTTTGGGGGGCTTTATTATTTTATTAGGGGGCTTAGAATAGGTGTAATTAGCTTAAAAATCTTGTAATTTTTTGTTTGTTTTTGTAATTTAGTTTAGTTTATTTTATTGTATTTTAGTTTAGATATTTGTAGTTTATTTAATTTATTGATAGTGTAGGTGTATTTGTAACTTAGGTTAGGATTTATTTTACAGGTAAATTGGTAATTATTTTAACTAGGTAGCTATTAAATAGTTATTAACTATTTAATAGCTATTCTACCTAGTTAAAATACATGCCAAGTTACCTGTAAAATAAATATAAACCCTAAAATAGATACAATATAATTATTAATTACATTGTAGCTATCTTAGGGTTTATTTTATAGGTAAGTATTTAGATTTAAATAGGAATAATTTAATTAATAATATTAATATTAATTAGATCTATTTTAATAAGAATTTAGTTAGGGATGTTAGAGTTAGATAGGTTTATTATACTTAATATATATATATATATATATATATATATATATATATATATATATATATATATATATATATATATATATATATATATATATATATATATATATATATATATATAATAACGATATTAACTATATTAACCCTAATATAATTAGGGTTAATATAGTTAATATATATAATATAATAACGATATTAACTATATTAACCCTAATATAATTAGGGTTAATATAGTTAATATCGCCGGCGGCGGTGTAGGGGGATTAAATTAGGGGTTAATATTTTTTTAAATAGATGGCGACGGTGTAAGGGGCTTACTTTAGGGGGTAGGTAAGATAGATGGCAGCGGGGTAGGGGCTTACTTTAGGGGGTAGGTAAGATAGATGGCGGCGGGCTAGGGGCTTACTTTAGGGGGTAGGTAAGATAGATGGCGGCGGGGTAGGGGCTCACTTTAGGGGGTTATAGATTTAATATAGCTGGCGGCGGGGTCCGGGAGCGGCGGTTTAGGGGTTAATAACTTTATTAGGTGGCGGCGGGGTCCGGGAGCGGCGGTTTAGAGGTTAATGCATTTATTGTTAGGATAGTGAGGGGGGGGTAGCGGATAGAGGGTTAGACGTGTCGGGCTATGTTAGGGAGGCGTGTTAGACAGTACGTGATATTTTATACTTTAGTCAGGTTTTGTAGGCGCCGGCAGTTTCTTAAGTGCCGTAAGTCACTGGCGACTCCAGAAATTTGTGCTTACGTAGATTTCTGGACATCGCTGGTTTGTGAGACTTACGGCACTTTAGCCTCTGACGGCGCCGTATATAGGATAGCTCGAGTTGCGAGCTGAAACTGCGGGCGGCGGGGGTTCCCTCGGTTGCGCCGCAAAGTACGATCTTTATCGGATTGCGCCCCTTGTTCTATGTACAGAATTAAAGTCTTTTTCAGCTTTCATTTTTACATTTAAAAGTTAAATAATTAATTGAAAGTTCAGGTATAAAGGAAGTGGGTTTAAGCATGCTCATACCAGATATATACTTTTATACATATTTAAAGGTAACAAAGACAGTAAAGGTATAAAAGTGCAAAAAGAAAATATTGTAATTTTGTAGAGCATTTTCTTATTGTACTATTGCTTGCATATAACTATGTGTTTAACTACAACAAAGAATTAAACACATAGCTAAAAGTCAGCTACAGTACAGCACTGCTGAGAGCTTGCTGAATACATCTGGTGAGCCAATAACAAGAGGCATTTGTGCTTAGCCAATCATGAGCTAGCTCTCAGTAGAATGTTGCGGCACATTGCTGACCTAATACAGACACCCACTAAATAATCCACCTACTGTGTCCTCTAGATCTCACTAGGTAACAGTGAAATAATGCTACCATGCATGATCTAAGTTGTAATAATACTTATTTTTGTGGACATGTAAAATAGTTCTGAAGGATAATCAGTTTCCCTAAACCCCTTTTTCTCAGCTGAATACATATCCAACATGTTCCTTTGCCATCTGGAGAGAAAGAAACCTGTACCAGAATGTCATCTAGTTAAGGAGTTACTGCAAACCCCTGAGATCTCGCTACTGACGGAAGATCTACTAGAACCTTTGTGAAGATTCTTGGTGCCATTGCCGACCAGGCACCACCACAAACTGATAATGTTGTATTATGGTAGAAAAAAATGGTCCTCCTGCAGTACAAAGTATAGAGCACATCATCTCTTTTTTTGGAAGCCCTTACATATGTTTTTTTTTCATGTGTCCCTTATTAAAGCGGCAATATGTGTCCCTTATTAAATAAGCGAGGTCCTGCTGCTGGCAGCGTGACCCACACTATTAACAAGGAAACACTCAACGACAGCGACGTTTAGGGGTTAAATACTAGTAGTATAATTTAGCCATACTGATTGCTTAAAGTGATAGGAGAGTCAAATTTAATTTTTAATGATTCAGAGAGAGAATGTAATTTTTAAATTCACTTTTACTATGAAATGTAGTTTGTTTTTTTGTTGAAAAGAATATGTAAATATCCAAAGCAACATTAATGCACTACTAGTGATTGGTGGTTACACACTTTTGTCTTTTGTCATTGGCTTACCAGATGTGCTCAGCTACCTTCCAGTAGTGCATGGTTGCACTGGAAATTACTTTAACTATGTGTTTAATCCCTTTGCAGATGTTAAACAGATGGTTATATGCAAGTAATAGTAAAATAAAATTGTTCAAATATAGTAGAGGATTTTCTTTTTGTACTGTTATAGCCTTTAATGTAGGTTAAATCATCAAGCTTCTTATCACCTCCCTTACTCTCAAGCTCATAATTAGCATAGGAAGAATAACTTTATAGCAAGTACCAAAATAAGCAAGCAAGAGTTAAATTATTAAAGGGACATTAAACTCAATTTTTTTCTTTCATGATTCAGATAGAGAATGCCATTTTAAACAACTTTCTAATTTACTTCTATTATCTAATTTGCTTCATTCTCTTAATATTCTTTCCTGAAAAGCATATCTAGATAGGCTCAGTAGCTTCTGATTGGTGACTGCACACAGATGCCTCATGTGATTGGCTCACCAATGTGCATTGCTATTTCTTTAACAAAGGATATCTAAAGATTGCAGCAAATTAGATAATAGAAGTAAATTGGAATGTTGTTTAAAATTGAATTCTCTATCTGAATCATGAAAGAAAAATTTGGGGTTTAGTGTCCCTTTATCCCTTCAGCATATGTATAGCAGAATACAACAAAGCTGGGACACCCACTGTAAGGGGCTGAGAGCACACCCTCCCCCCTCCCTCCCCCCTGCATATGAAAAGATCCATTATACAAACAGAAACAAGTCAGTATACATCAGTATACATCTAAAATTTTGGGGCTTGGTTAGGAGTCTTAAAATCAGCACAATGTTTTTTAAAAAAAAAAAAAAAAAAACTATACATTTAAAAAAAAAAACACACTCCCTGATGGGCTAATTTAAATGCATTATCTACAAAACATTTATGCAAAGAAAAATCTAGTGTGCAATGTCCCTTTAACATATACCCTTCAAAGATTCTATTCAAATTAAACACGAATTTCCTTAGCACATGAAGAAAACCATTCACATACAACCTAGTTTGCCACAATAAAGTGATTTTAGTTTCTAGGTAAATAAGCTAGACTGGGCACTCAAGCAAGACATCGAAATCTGTACCAGTTGATAGAGAGAATAAAAAATATTTTTGTATTGCAAACACTATTAAGGAAAAAAATATCTGAGTATGCAAGTGCAAATTAAGTGAAAAGACCAACTTTCAAACTAAGCTATTTATGCGTGTCCTTTTTATACTATGCACTTTAAACATGAAAAGAATAAAAGAAAAGCACATAACACAACTTGGTTATTTAGCTACTTGACATAAAACTTATATTTTCTTTTTCTTTTAGGAAGAGCAGGAAATGACTGGATACTTATCAATGTGCGAGCGGACACAATACGAAGTGCAAACGGACATGATACGAAGTAGCGTATTATGTCCGCCGCACATCGATAAACATCGATAAATGCCAACAGCATATGCTATCGGCATTTATCATTGCACTAGCAGTTCTGGTGTCAATCAACCTGATCGTATTTGATCAGGTTGATTTCTGTCCGCCGCCTCAGAGCAGGCGGACAAGTTATGGAGAAGCTGTCTTTAGACCGCTGCTTCGTAACTTCTGTTTCCGACTCGCCGGAAACAAGGGGGCCATCAAGCTCCCTAATGTTGTCCTTTAAAACAATGAAAAGCTTTTAAACTTTTTTTTTTATAGATATTAAAATTCAACAATTAGTAATCAAATAACCCGCCAGTAACTCAAAAAGCAATATCGTTTTAGAATAAAAAAAACAAAATTTATGCCCACCTGATAAATTTCTTTCTTTTGCGATGTTCCGAGTCTACGGTTTCATCCTTACTTGTGGGATATTATCCTTCCCAACAGGAAGTGGCAAAGAGAGCACCCACAGCAGAGCTCTCTATATAGCTCCTCCCCTTAACTCCACCCACCAGTCATTCGACCGAAGGCTTAGGAAGAAAAAGGAGAAACTATAAGGTGCAGAGTTGACTGAAGTTTTCAATAAAAAATATTATCTTTCTTGAATAGACAGGGCGGGCCGTGGACTCGGTACATTGCAAAAGAAAGAAATTTATCAGGTAAGCATACATTTTGTTTTCTTTTGCAAGATGTACCGAGTCCACGGTTTCATCCTTACTTGTGGGATACCAATACCAAAGCTTTAGGACACGGATGAAGGGAGGGACAAGACAGGAACCTAAACGGAAGGCACCACTGCTTGCAGAACCTTTCTCCCAAAAATAGCCTCCGAAGAAGTAAAAGTATCAAATTTGTAAAATTTGGAAAAGGTATGAAGCGAAGACCAAGTCGCAGCCTTACAAATCTGTTCAACAGAAGCATCATTTTTAAAAGCCCATGTGGAAGCCACCGCTCTAGTAAAGTGAGCTGTAATTCTTTCAGGAGGCTGCTGTCCAGCAGTCTCATAAGCCAAACGGATGATGCTTTTCAGCCAAAAGGAAAGAGAGGTAGCCGTAGCCTTTTGACCTCTACGCTTTCCAGAATAGACAACAAACAAAGATGTTTGACGAAAATCTTTGGTTGCCTGCAAATAAAACTTCAAAGCACGAACCACGTCCAAGTTGTGCAACAGACGTTCCTTCTTAGAAGGAGGATTAGGACACAGAGAAGGAACAACAATTTCCTGATTGATATTCCTGTTAGTAACAACCTTAGGGAGGAACCCAGGTTTGGTACGCAAAACCACCTTATCAGCATGGAAAATAAGGCGAGTCACATTGTAATGCAGATAGTTCAGAGACTCTTCGAGTTGAAGAGATAGCAACTAGAAACAGAACTTTCCAAGAAAGAAGCTTAATATCTATGGAATGCATGGGTTCAAACGGAACCCCCTGAAGAACTTTAAGAACTAAAGTTAGACTCCATGGCGGAGCAACAGGTTTAAACACAGGCTTGATTCTAACTAAAGCCTGAACGTCTGGGACATCTGCCAGACGCTTGTGCAACAGAATAGACAAAGCAGATATCTGTCCTTTTAAGGAACTAGCTGAAAAATCCTTTTTCCAATCCCTTTTGGAGAAAGGACAAAATCCTAGGAATCCTGATCTTACTCCATGAGTAACCTTTGGATTCGCACCAAAAAAGATATTTACGCCATATCTTATAATAGATTTTCCTGGTGACAGGCTTTCGAATCTGAATCAAGGTATCTATGACCGACTCAGAGAAACCCGCTTTGATAAAATCAAGCGTTCAATCTCCAAGCAGTCAGTTGCAGAGAAATTAGATTTGGATGTTTGAAAGGACCTTGAATGAAAAGGTCCTGTCTCAGTGGCAGAGTCCATGGTGGCAGAGATGACATGTCCACCAGGTCTGCATACCAAGTCCTGCATGGCCACGCAGGTGCAATCAAAATCACCAAAGCTCTCTCCTGTTTGATTCTGGCAATCAGACGCGGAAGGAGAGGGAATGGTGGAAACACATAAGTCAGGTTGAACGACCAGGGTACTGCTAGAGCATCTATCAGTACTGCCTGAGGATCCCTTGACCTGGACCCGTAACAAGGAAGTTTGGCATTCTGAAGAGATGCCATCAGATCCAATTCTGGTGTGCCCCATAGCTGAACCAGTTGAGCAAACACCTCCGGATGGAGTTCCCACTCCCCAGGATGAAAAGTCTGACGATTTAGAAAATCCGCCTCCCAGTTCTCTACCCCTGGGATATAGATTGCTGATAGATGGCAAGAGTGAGTCTCTGCCCATCAGATTATTCTGGAAACTTCTATCATCGCTAAGGAACTCTTTGTTCTCCCCTGATGATTGATATAAGCCACAGTCGTGATGTTGTCCGACTGAAATCTGATGAATCTGGTCGAAGCCAGCTGAGGCCACGCCTGAAGAGCATTGAATATCGCTCTTAATTCTAGAATATTTATCGGAAGGAGGGCCTCCTCCTGAGTCCACAAACCCTGTGCTTTCAGGGAATTCCAGACTGAACCCCAGCCCAGTAGGCTGGCGTCCGTCGGCACTATAACCCACGCTGGCCTGCGGAAACACATTCCCTGGGACAGGTGATCCTGTGACAACCACCAAAGAAGAGAATCTCTGGTCTCCTGATCCAGATTTATCTGAGGAGATAAATCTGCATAATCCCCATTCCACTGTCTGAGCATGCATAGTTGCAGTGGTCTGAGATGTAAGTGAGCAAACGGAACTATGTCCATTGCCGCTACCATTAGTCCGATTACCTCCATACACAGACACTGATGGACGAGGAATGGAATGAAGAGCTCGGCAGGTGGCTAAAATCTTTGATTTCCTGCTTTTCCATGCTTTTCAGCCAAAAGGAAAATATTTTCATGTCCACCGAGTCTATCAGAGTCCCTAGGAATTAAACTCTTGTGAAAGGGGAAAGAGAACTCTATTTTACGTTCACCTTCCACCCATGAGATCTTAGAAAGGCCAACACGATGTCCGTGTGAAACTTGGCTAATTGGAAAATCGACGCTTGAGTTAGGATGTCGTCTAGATAAGGCGCCACTACTATGCCCCACGGCCTTAGGACTGCCAGAAGGGCCCCTAGCACCTTTGTGAAAACTCTGGGAGCCGTGGCCAACCCGAAGGGAAGAGCCACAAACTGGTAATGCTTGTCCAGAAAGGCAAACCTGAGAAATTGGTGATGATCTTTGTGGATAGGAATGTGTAGATACACATCCTTTAAGTCCACGGTGGTCATATATTGACCCTCCTGGATCATTGGTAAAATAGTCTGAATGGTCTCCATCTTGAAGGATGGGACTCTGAGGAATTGCTTTAGGATCTTGAGATCTAGGATTGGTCTGAAGGTTCCCTCTTTTTTGGGAACCACAAACAGATTGGAGTAAAACCCCTGCCCCTGTTCTGTTTTCGGAACTGGACAGATCACTCCCATGGTAAAAAGGTCTTCTACACAGCGTAAGAACGCCTCTCTTTTTGTCTGGTTTACAGACAATTGAGAAAGATGGAATCTCCCCCTTGGAGGAGAATCTTTGAAATCTAGAAGATACCCCTGGGTTACAATTTCTAAAGCCCAGGAGTCCTGAACATCTCTTGCCCAAGCCTGAGCAAAGAGAGAAAGTCTGCCCCCTACTAGATCCGCTCCCGGATCGGGGGCTACCCCTTCATGCTGTCTTGGTGGCAGCAGCAGGCTTCTTGGCCTGTTTACCTTTGTTCCAAGACTGGTTAGGTCTCCAGACTGGCTTGGATTGAGCAAAGTTCCCCTCTTGCCTTGCAGCAGGGGAAGAGGAAGCAGGACCACCTTTGAAGTTTCGAAAGGAGTGAAAATTATTTTGTTTGGTCCTCATCTTATTTGACTTATCCTGAGGGAGGGCATGACCCTTCCCTCCAGTGACATCTGAAATGATCTCTTTCAGTTCAGGCCCGAATAGGGTCTTACCCTTGAAAGGGATGGTCAAAAGCTTAGATTTTGATGACACATCAGCTGACCAGGACTTAAGTCATAACGCTCTACGCACTAAAATGGCAAAACCTGAATTCTTTGCCGCTAATTTAGCCAGATGAAAAGCGGCATCTGTAATGAAAGAATTAGCTAGCTTAAGAACCCTAATTCTATCCAGAATATCATCTAATGGGGTCTCCACCTGAAGAGCCTCTTCCAGAGCCTCGAACCAAAAGGCAGCTGCAGTGGTTACAGGAACAATGCACGCTATAGGCTGGAGAAGAAAACCCTGATGAACAAAAATTTTCTTTAGGAGACCCTCTAATTTTTTATCCATAGGATCTTTGAAAGCACAACTGTCCTCAATAGGTATAGTTGTACGCTTAGCTAGAGTAGAAATAGCTCCCTCCACCTTAGGGACCGTCTGCCACGAGTCCCACATGGTGTCGGATATGGGGAACATCTTCTTAAAAATAGGAGGGGGAGCGAACGGAATACCTGGTCTATCCCACTCCTTAGTAACAATGTCCGAAATCCTCTTAGGGACCGGAAAAACATCAGTGTAGACAGGAACCTCTAAATATTTGTCCATTTTACACAATTTCTCTGGAACTACAATAGGGTCACAATCATCCAGAGTCGCTAAAACCTCCCTGAGCAATAAGCGGAGGTGTCCTAGCTTAAATTTAAAGGCTGTCATATCTGAATCTGTCTGAGGGAACATCTTTCCTGAATCAGAAATCTCTCCCTCAGACAGCAAATCCCTCACCCCTACCTCTGAACATTGTGAGGGTACATCGGATATGGCTACTAAAGCATCAGAAGTCTCAGCATTTGTTCTTAATCCAGAGCTACTGCGCTTCCCTTGCAACCCAGGCAGTTTAGATAAAACCTCTGTGAGGGTAGAATTCATAACTGTGGCCATATCTTGCAAGGTGAAAGAATTAGACGTACTAGAGGTACTTGGCGTCACTTGTGCGGGCGTTACTGGTTGTGACACTTGGGAAGAACTAGATGGCATAACCTGATTTCCTTCTGTCTGAGAATCATCCAGTGCCAAACTCTTATAAGTCAAAATATGCTGTTTGCAATTTATAGACATATCAGTACATGTGGGACCCATTCTAAGAGGGGGTTCCACAATGGCTTCTAAACATATTGAGCAAGGAGTTTCCTCAATGTCAGACATGTTGAACTGGCTATTAATGAGACAAGCAAGCTTGGAAAACACTTTATTCAGTGAAAAAACAACAATTTTTTTAAAAAAAGGTACTGTGCCTTTAAGAGAAAAAAAGGCATACACAATCTGCAAAACTGCTTAAAAATACCTCAAACTTTTCGAAATTTTTACAGCAGATTCAATAAGCTTTAGTAAGATTGCACCACAAGCAAATGAAACATTTAACCTCTAAATATGGAAACCGGATTGACAAAGTGCCAAAAACCGGAAAAAACTCTGTCAGCACCTTGCCACAGCTCTGCTGTGGCGCCTACCTGCCCTTAGGGATTGTTAATGTGGGGATAAAGCTTTGTTTTGGCCCAAAAAGTTCATCAGGACCCTCCGGTGTTGTAGCTTGCTGCTTGTCAAGAGAAAACAAATGCGCAACTGAGGCGCAAAATTAGGCCCCGCCCATCTCACTCGATGTTACTAAGGCCTCCAAAAAACACACCAAGCGTTTTTACCAGCCATGTGGGTTCTAAAACCCTAAAAAGCCAAGTGTACCCTCAATACAGTTGTCCCTCAAAAGTTTATTAACAGCACTCCCAGCACATACAACCGTTTGTTAATATCATTCAAACTGAGTGTCAACCAAAAGTTTAGCCCGTTATGCAAGCTTAGTAATGCCACTATAAGTCTAGGATTACTGCTTACCCTTACCCTCATGGGGATACTGTCAACCTTCTGAAATATCACAGTCTCTCCAGAAAAAATGACTGAACATACCTCATTGATGTATAGCATGAAACTGTTCCTCACACTGAAGTTTCCTGTACTCCTCAGCCTCTGTGGGAACAGCATTGGATCTTAGTTACAAATGCTAAAATCATCATCCTCTAGGCAGAAATCTTCATCCATCTCCTGCCTGAGAGTAAATAGTACACACCGGTACCATTTAAAAATAACAAACTCTTGCTTGAAGAAAATAAAAACTAACAGTTTATCACCTCTTTCACTTTACCCTTCCTGCTTAGAGCCGGCAAAGAGAATGACTGGGGGGTGGAGTTAAGGGGGGAGCTATATAGACAGCTCTGCTGTGGGTGCTCTCTTTGCCACTTCCTGTTGGGAAGGATAATATCCCACAAGTAAGGATGAAACCGTGGACTCGGTACATCTTGCAAAAGAAATATAAAACACGGTAAATAATGTCTACTAAATGTTACCCACATTCTTGACCCTTTCATTTAAAGCTAATGTCAGTAGTTATTAATATAAATATCCTTAATCATAAATTATATAGTTATTTAAATTAATATTTTGTAGTACCATATATAAATGTATTAAACTAAAACTAATGTGTCAATAAACTAGGGTTTTTCTTTTGCTTCCCATTACTGCAGTTTATTTATTTAGTTTCCTTTTTTTAATCCCTCTGGCACATGTTCATAAACACAAAAAGTAAATTAGCTTCCCTCTTCCCAGGGGACTGAAGTAAAATAACGCTTCCATGAGACTGTTTTCCCTTAGTGATTTAGTTCTCAGTGTAACAAGCATTTGACTTGTTTACATCTGCATCTATATTTTACATTTTTACAAATTCTTCTTGTTGTCCCAACAACACTACAGGCCATTAAAATGTGTAAAATGGTATTATTTATGGTTTATTTTATTAATCATGAAAAATAATTAAAAAAAAGGAAATATGAAACATTAGTAGTGCACGTGACTTTAAAACATTTAAAATGTGTATTTATTAATTAGTTAGTAACATAGAATTTGACGGTAGATAAGAACCAAAAAGGCCCATCAAGTCTACCAATATTGCATGTTACTATTTTCTTAAGATAGCCTTATGCATGTCCCAGGCATTTTTTAATTCCTTTACAGTCCCTGTGTTTACCACCTAAATAAGAAGTTTATTCCATGAATCCACCATCTTTTCTGTAAAAAAAAAATGCTTCTTCACATTTCTCCTGAATCTGCTACCCTCTAACTCAGGGGTGTCCAAACTTTGCTCTCCAGAGGTTTTGGAACTACATTTCCCATGATGCTCAGCTAGATAAAATGCTGGCTGAGCATCATCGGAAATGTAGTTCCAAAACCTCTGGAGAGCAAAGTTTGGACACCCCTGCTCTAACTGAAGATTGTGACCCCTTGTTTTAGCATTTGTTTTGTTTTGTTATGGAAAATGCTACATATATGGATAAGAGCACCAAACAACTGATTGCACTCACCAGTCCACAATCGTCAGTAGTCCGAACATGGGGCAGTTAGAGCATGAAGTGGTAAACGGCTCAAACGAATTGGAGTCTCCTGTGGAGCAGTGAGCGTCTATGCATTGCACGCAAATTTCCAGGACATCAGGAACGTGATGAAACCTCAACGCTTTTCTCCAGAACAGCGGTCAGGCTTTCTCAAGAGGAGTGAGATACGAAAGTCCACTTCCACTTTATTAAGTCCCTTCATATATTTGAAGGTTTATATCATGGGGCCCATTTATCAAGCTCCGGATGGAGCTTGAGGGCCCATGTTTCTGGCGAGCATGCAGACTCGCCAGAAACACCAGTTATGAAGCAGCAGTCTAAAGACCGCTGCTCCATAACCTGTCCGCCTACTCTGAGCAGGCAGACACACATCGCCGAAAATCAACCCAATCGAGTACGATTGGGTTGATTGACACCTCCCTGCTGGCGGCCGAGAGCTGCTGGTGCAATGCTGAATAGGAAGAGCGTATTGCTCTCCGCATTCAGTGAGGTCTGGCGGTTTTGATAAATATCCCCCCATGTCACCTCTTTCCATTCTCTCTTCTAAACTAAACATATTTAGATCATAGAGTCTTTCTTTGTATGTTTTATATTGTAGACCATGTACCATTTAGTAGCCCTCCTTTGGACAGTTTCTAGTTTATATCCTTCTGAATATATTGTCTCTAGACCTGTACATAGTATCCCAGGTGAGGCCTAACTAGTGATCTGTAAAATGCCATAAGAACCTTGCAATTTCTGCTACTCTTACCTTTCCCAATGCAACCATGTAAAAACAACAATAAATCTTGACCAATGTATGTACCCTTGGGTAAATCACACTTCTATCATACTTATAAGCCATCTAAAATATAAAGATACTAAGTAAACAATAATTAGATAAAAATGTAACACCTTACTGTGGCAAACTCATTTCCATGGACAATAACTAGACATGTGCAGCTACCAATCAGCAGCTAGCTCCCAGTAGGGCATTGCTGCTTCTGAGTCTACCTAGGTATTTTCAACAAAAGATACCAAGAGAGTGAAATCAATTGGAAACTAGAAGTAAATTGGAAAGTTGTTTAAAATGACACGCTCTATCTGAATCATGAAAGAAAAAGCTTTGGTTTTTATGTCCCATTAGTTGCTAATATATGCTATGCACGATAATCTTTGTGGTTCTTGCTTTTATGAAATGGAGGATTTTAATCTCACAGTTTTGTCGCCACCATAATTTAAATGAACTATGCATAAATAAAAAAGGAGGTAATGTCTCTTTAAATCATGGACACCTAAGAATTTGTTATATGGAGGTCCATTCACTAATTGGGAACAGGCCGCATTACATTATACTCACATTTATGCACTGAAAATCTGTGAAAAAAAATAGATTATAATCACATGTTAGTAAAAAATGACATATAGGGATCCATTTATCAAGCAGCGGATGGTGCCTCGGAGGCCCATAGTTTCAGGCTCGTCTGAAACTAAAGTTAAGAAGTAGCGGTCCTAAGGCCTTTTAGGTGGCGTATTGAATTCATCCCAATCCGATCCAATCGGGATGACTGACAGCCCCTGCTAGCAGCCAATTAGCCATCAGTGAGCAGGGGGTGGCACGGAACAACCATTTCTGGCGAAATGCTTGTGAAATGATAAATGCAGACGAGCCCATTAAAGGGACACTGAACCCAAATTTTTTCTTTCAGGATTCAGATAAAGCATGACATTTTAAGCAACTTTCTAATTTACTCCTATTATCAATTTTTCTTTGTTCTCTTGCTATCTTTATTTTAAAAGCAGGAATGTTAATCTTAGCAGCCAGCCCACTTTAGGTTCAGCACCATGGATAGCGCTTGATTATTGGAGGAAAACATTTACCCACCAATAAGCAAGCATAACTGAGGTTCTCAACCAAAAATGGGCCGGCTCCTATGCATCACATTCCTGCTTTTTAAATAAAGATATCAAGAGAACAAAGAAAAATTAATAATAGGAGTAAATTACAAAGTTGCTTAAAAGTGTATGCTCCATCTGAATCACGAAAGAAAAAAAATTGGGTTTAGTGTCCCAAGTTAGCTACTATTAAATTAAATACACACATAGTACAAATATACCCTTTTTAACTTAAAATAAAGTTAATCACATTTTTAATATTATATTTTACAAACATTTTACCATGCTTTTACTCCGTTTCAGCGCAGGCTCAGTCATGTGAGCCGGCAACCCAAAATTTAAGAAGCAGCGGTCATACGACCACTGCTTCTTAACAAATCTGCACCCTCTGAGATTGTGAACATCAGACAGCCCAGATTTGTTCATCCCAGGTGACTGACAAGCCCTGTTTGAGCAAAACTAATTGAGGTTGGTGGAGCTGCACACGCAATTGCAATGCAATCTTAAAGGGACACTGAATCCAATTTTTTTCTTTCATGATTCAGATAGAGCATAACATTTTAAGCAACTTTCTAATTTACTCCTATTATCAATTTTCCTTCGTTCTCTTGCTATCTTTATTTTAAAAGCAGGAATGTAAATCTTAGCAGCCAGCCCATTTTAGGTTCAGCACCATGGATAGCGCTTGCTTATTGGAGGTTTACATCTACCCACCAATAAGCAAGCATAACCCAGGTATCTTAGCAAAAATGGGCCGGCTCCTATGCATCACATTCCTGCTTTTTAAATAAAGATAGCAAGAGAACGAAGAAAATTAGATAATAGGAGTAGATTTGAAATTGCTTAAAATTGCATGCTCTATCTGAATCATGAAAGAAAAAAGTTGGGTTCAGTGTCCCTTTAAATGGTGGCAGCGGATGCTGATTTGGAGGCCCCAGTGTGTGAGGACAGGTTCTCCCGATGAGAAGCTTGACCGCACAAATGTTCATAAATATGGGCCAATGTTTTCAGCTTGAACGCAACACATAAGTTACCGCTTGTAATATGAGCAATCATAACGCACCCTGTGCTATCCATAGGGAACACTAAAAAATGTCAGCTATGTTAACATTCTCTGGTAAATAACTTTTTATTCACTTGTAATTGCTATTCTTAGCACAAGGTCACAATATAGCTAGTGCTCCACTTGTAACCTATGGTAGAATGTATCTAACAAAATAAGCACATTTCTACAGACATTTTTTACAAATCAATAGAGAAATGCTATTCAAATCAGAGCACAGGACTTATGTGCCAAAACATTTTTTAAAGTCTAATCAAACGACATTCAGCAATAATTGTTAATATATTATGTAACTGTATAAATGAGGATTCAGAATAAACATTATACCCATTTGTAAAATGAAGAAAGGAGAACTGTTCCTGCAAAAACAAGTATTTGCAATTAAATATTAAATTGTAAAACCCTAGTGATATGTTTTTAAATACTAAGCAAACATAAAAATATACTAGAGTTTAGATTCTAAACTTTGTAAAACAAAAATTGGAAACAAAGTAAAATACATAAATAAAGATACATCAGCATTTAATTAAATATGTTTTATGGGGCTGTGGAGTGGACACATGACAAAAATATTTGAATAAGTTACTTCTAACCTACATTAAACTTGCATATAAAATGTTTGTGTTTAAGACAATCTTTTCAATACCAGAAAAAAACAATACAATTTAGCAGTCACAAATGTTCCCTAAAAATTATTTCTTGCAATACAAGCAAAATTGTAACACCCAATATGTCATGTCCAGGGTAAAACTGACTTATTAAAGACAAAAAATAATGTAGTATTAATAGAAAATGCTGAATGTCATCACCTCATTTAAATCTTAAGAGATTTCCACATGTTATGCTACTGTAATATCTAGAAACAACATTTACGTAATAATTAAAACATTTACATAATATATATATATATATATATATATATTTATATATATACACACATACACAGTATATGTGTTACTTTAGCAAAATAAATATTACTGATAGAGTGCATATACATGAACCAAATATAACTATACCCAGCATCGCTATTTATAACAAATTGTGACATTTCCATTAAAAGCTTTACCCATTTATCAAATGAATGAGTTTAAAAAGACAATACCTTTTTATGTCCAGTCCACGTCTACTAAATTCATTTAACAATATAACAAATACAAACACACGGATTCTGATGAGAGCATGCAGTTTTCAGTGAAGAGGAAGGGACACTCTAATTTCTCCCACTGACACAAGGGTTCTGCCTATGAGAAGGAGGATAAGTTTCAAGGCAAATCCAAGCACTTCTGCTAAATTTCACTAAGTGCTGCTTTATTTCTTTAATTCCTATGAAACTTGTTTTTAAAGGCAAGGGAAGAAATGCAGTACTTGATGAAAAAAAAAACTTTAACATATCTGGCATTTGTCATTTTGAGTGAACATGTACCAGTACTTGTAAGTTTACATTACTGATAATTAAAATGATGTAATGTATCATTAAACATTAACACAGAATAATAAAGATGACTGCAGAAGGGTGGGGCTGAAAAATAGATGACTTATAATTATGGAGTAAGAAAAAACTACAACACATTTACAAATTAGGATCAACACTAGATTAAGCATTAGACAGAAAAAATAAAATAATTCAAATATAAATCTTTTTTTTTCTTTTCAAAACTCTAGAGAAAAGATTAGTGTAGCAGACTGAAGGAAATGTTTTGTTGATAGAGAGCAGTTCAGTTTTTTTTCTCACTATTATCCTATATTATAAAAGGCCAAGTATGTTTGTCCGATGCAGTAATGCGCAGTAGAGACTGCGTGAGGACAATCATACCTGGCCATAAGGTAGGATCAGTCAGTGAGGATCAGACAGCAGAGAGGGGGGGGGGGGGGGTGCTGCACTACAAAAAAAAAAAAAAAATGTTGAGAGCGGCAGGGAAGGGAAAGGAGGGAGGGAGAGGGGATCCAAGTGGATGGGGAGTTTTGGCTCGTGTACAAGGGCTTTAGGACTAGTGTCTCTATAAATGAATAAAGAGCTACTTCACTATTAATAAAATGGGCATTTCATTATGAAAAATACTAAAACATTGTACTGCTAACTATAAAGCTATAGCAAATTCTTACACTTTTCAGAAAATTATAGTCATTGATTAAATAAAGAAATTTATATTTTTCCCTTTATATAAGTTATGTAAATTACATATACAAAAAGTGCTTAGTTACTCTCCCTCTTGTGTGTTTGTTTCATTCGCTGATGTCTAATCTGCTCATTCAATCATCTTCTTAGCCATACGGCTCATTGAAAGTAATGTATGGGCACTCTCTAAAGGCCAAGAAGCCAACGCTGGTGCAGGAATGGAACTCCCTTTGATATAGTTGTAAACAAACAGTGAAACAGCTCTTGTATTTTCTGATTCTCTGTTTACTTGGATCTAAGTATGTGCAATATTCGTATTTCAGATATATGGTTGTGGGTATATTAGTATTAAAGAACAATAGAAAATTAAGTAACACTCTGTCACAGCCTCCCACTGGGAGCATGATTTCATCTTATCCTTCTTGTTTACAGTATAGGTGGGGATACAAAAAGAAAGATCAACTATTTCAAATGACAAAATAAAGGTAAAAGAGCTAGTTGTTAACAATTTAATATACTCCAGCATGTAAAATAGATCATTTTGAACACATTATAGGGGAGTGAAAAACAAACTATGCTTACCTGATAATTTTTTTTTTCTTCTGAAGGGAAAAGTCCACAGCTGCATTCATTACTTTTGGGAATTTCGAACCCGGCCACCAAGAGGAGGCAAAGACACCCCATCCAAAGGCACAAACACCTCCCTAATCCCCCAGTCATTCTGCCAACAGAACTAGGAACAGTAGGAGAAATATTAAGGTGAAAAAAGGTGCCAGAAGAACAAAAAATTTACATCCGCCTCATAGAGATAAAAACGCGGGCAGGAGCTGTGGACTCTTCCCTTCAGAAGAAAATAAAATTATCAGGTAAGCATAATTTATGCTTTTCTTCTTAAAAGGGAAGAGTCCAGAGCTGCATTCATTACTTTTGGGAAAACAATACCCAAGCTAGAGGACACTGAATGCAATAACAGGACAAAAGGTGGCCCCTTCGAAAGGCACCACAGCCTGAATTACTCAACAACCAAAAAAGAAAAAATAAGTACAAATGACACAGAGAAAAACCCGAGCCCAGGTAAATGCACATCAGTTACCCCACCGGCACAGCCAAACTAGAGACCACTCAGACGTCATGAGTCCATCATGTCCAAACAACCTCCGAAGCGGGGGAAGGTACCCGAGTAAAGATAAGGACTGTATCTGCCCCCCAAAAGGCAACCTGAGACCAGGAAATCCAGAGGAACGTTTCCCACTCAACACCTAAAAGCAACCCATGGACCCCAAAAGAAGGATCCATACTCGGGGAATATGTCCTCAAAAGGACTTGAGCAACCTCTCATGTCCCCCAATCCCATACCATTCCCTAAGGTACTCCCGGAAATTCATAAGTCCCCCGATGCTCCATAACATATCTATATCTGGAGGCTAGATAGGCGGAGACAGCAGGAACAGGATACATATCCCAGCATTTAGAACAGAGCTCTTGAAGAGAAACTCAAAACGTCTGAACAGGAACTCTCAAAGACCAGTCTCTAAAAGGAAGTCTGACCCTATCACTAACTCAAAACCTCCTAATGGCGCGTCAAGGTAGTTAGCAACCAGACAAAAGCAAGTAGCTGTAACTGGATACACCATCACTAACCAAATCGCTGTGGATGGTTCAAGTAAAACAGGAATGTTCTTGTAAGCGCGGCTAATCCCCCTTAAGGGACTCAAGGCGCTGCTCATTTTATCAACCTCGAAGAAGGAAGGCTGAGTAGACCTCGCCGGGGATCAAACTTGCAACCCTCGGTTTGCTACAGTGCAGAGTAGCCACAGTGCAATAGTATGCTGAGCTAGCTGTCCAGCTCCAAGGGCGTACAGCGCACCGCTAGCAGCTCCAAGAAGCGCCCCCCTCCCGGCATCAGACGCCGGTAGAAAGAAGGAGGACATCCAAAGTCCTCCCTCAAGGAAAGGACCAACAGCAGAAACAGTCAACACTGTGTAAAGTAACCTAACCTTCCCTCCGGGATAACAGTCCCAGCCCAAAGGCTAGTCAAAAGACCGAAGACAAGAGTCCCAGACTACAGGAGAGAAGAGAGGATCAACGATGAGCAAATTCCCCCGTTAGACCACTGCTACAAATGGCATGCTACCGTAAGTCAAAGAAACATTGTGCTCGGGTACGAGACCCCCTACACGCAGTCATGGACAAAAAAGGGCACACTTCCCAAGGGAAGAAGGGAAATTGATCGGAAGAAAGTTCGTAGGCAAACGGCAACACGTGATACCCAGGTAGGGTAACATCAATACCCGAAGGAAATGATAATCCAGGGCCTTGCTCGCCATCTCAGAGAAGTAACAGAAGGCATCGCCCACGAAACTCCAAACGGAGTGTCTAGGAAAAAGGGACAACTGCCTGACCCAAC